>NW_023330756.1:0-63810 GCF_011100685.1 Canis lupus familiaris | reverse complement strand
GTCATGATTATCTAAAATAAAATTTTAAAGAAATTCAAATGTCATACACTGAGGGCATTAGGATGTTGTTTGTTTAACAGGTTGCATGAATCTTCTGCCTGTATTTTGATTGAGATAAGCATGTCTGATACCTATAGTTTTGTTTCATGAGTACTAATACGATTAGATTTTAATGTTTATTTATGCCCTCTAAAAACCATATGGGGAATATCTTTCTAAAGGTCATCCTTTGAATTTTTAAAGCTTTATAACTTTCAGTATTGCTTTAGGGCTTTCTCCACATTTGTCATCTAAATCTTAGCTGCGCGACCATTTGTCATTTATATATACATACAACATGATACCAATTTGATTAATGATCTTCTCATTCTTATTCTGCAGCCCTAATGGACAAAATAGGGTGTTGACAAGTGTCCTGAGGTAGGTATGAGACATGCCAATTGCATTTCTTTAAGGCCAATGGAACATTTTCAGTCAAAGAACTTTCTGGTATTCTAAATGTCGACTATTTTTAATGCTTAATCTTTCAAAGTGTTTCAACTGTGAGGATGGTGAAATAATGATAATTACTGCAGTTGTTTTTGTTGACCCAGACTCCGACATTAAATCTATGTATGTCCAACCTCTTCAGGGAATGTGATCAGAGCATTTATCATCAAGTAAGCAAGGTCATTATTTGAAAAACCAACTAATGTGTAGTTAGATTCTCTTTTTCTCGTTGCTAACTTTAATTTTGTCAGGAACCACATTCATTTTTGATGTTTTTTGACAATAATCCTGATTATAATATAGTCTTGAAGAACTTTATATCTGAATGGAGTTTTCAATAGCTTATTAGCTACATACCACAGAAACCTTATGAGGTCAGTATAATTATCTGCCATTTTATGGTAAGCTTATTAGAAAATATTCTCCAAAGTAGCATTACCCCTCAAAGTAGCACTGTTATTTTAATATTCATTTTGATAGTAATAGCAGAATCTGTGTTTAATATTATATCCGCAGGCATACTGTACTTAATACATCTTATTGCCTGACACTTTTTCATTTAGTTCCCATAGTTTCATGCAACTGGAAAAAAATGGAAATGGAACTGCAAATGGAAAACAATAAAGACTAAAAGATAAATATATGAACTTCAACATTAGATATGAGTCCATAAAGGAAATTAGGAAAGAGAGGCTGTGAAAATATGGTCAATCTGGAATAATTTTAGCTAGAAATTATTCATATGCAGTTATTTAACTCATTTTTTTATTGCCTCAAAATATATGGGAAGGTAACTATTTTTTAAAATCTGTATTATATAAATCAATATGAACTAATTAATAATATTATGAAATTCACACTAAAAACCTCTTTATTGTATGATAAATTTTTCAAATTTATCCTGCCCCTTGCCACTCTTATACAATTATCTAACATGGGCAGAGCCTAGTTGCTTTGGTCTTCCATTTTTGTTTTTTCAAGTATTATCCATTCTGAAAAATGTGGGTATAACGTATATGTGATACTTTTCTTCAGTCTGACTAGGAATACCTATATTTATACACGTACATATATTCATCCTAGATTTCAAAGGTATATCCATTTTTATTTTACATGAAGTCTTATATATCTGCACGTGTATGATCATTTATGTAATATACAATCTAACCAAAGTCTTTACTACAGCTAAACTAGCTCAAATGAATAAATCTTTCTCTCTTTATATAACTTTTCCCTATCAAAAAGCATTTCGAAAACCCATCTATTTTCTTGCCTGAAAGTAATTTCCAATGTTCTCAGTAGAGAACTACATATACTCTTTCTCTACAAGTAATCCAATTATTTTTCTAGTTTTCTAACGTTTACAGTTTTTCATTACTGAAACCTACCCCTTTTTATTTAAATTACTGAACACTTGCTGGGAGCAGTTCAGGCCTGAGTCCTTGCAAGATTCCCACCAACAGATGCCACTGGAAAAGTCTACATTTCTTGGACCATCTCTGGCCTAGAACGGATTGGGCCAGAAACAATTATAGGGGGAAAAAAAAGGATGGTTTTCTATATACCGAAAATTTCATTAGAATTAAAATATGAAAAAAACCCCGAGTAATTTATGATCTTCATTGTAATTTAGAGTCATCTTATGATCTGTTGCCATTTGTCTTCTATTTCAATGCTTTTGCAATGTCTGAAGGAAAACAGTTTTGAACCAAATTATCTGGATGTTACTTTCCATGATTGCTGTGGGTGGGTAGACAGATAATTATCTGAGGTCACTGTATTTGATTTATAAACTGCAGGAAGAATGCTTAGATGCTTTTCTCATCTTGTCATTTTGAGAATTCAATGAGTTAATTAATATATGTTAAAGTGTTCTAAACAAGGGGTGAAACATGTAAAGTATTATTTTAATGACTTCTGAATTCAGCAGCAGTACCTATCTATAATTACATCAATCAAGATAATTGCTGCCAAGCATATAATGTAATAATGGGAAATGGACATGGTTAATAGTATAGAAATTATTTAAAAATACAAAAAAGTAATAAAACAGCCCATTATTAACAAGTAGCAGACTTGTTGCCTCAAACAAGTAATGAAAGTAAGTATATATTTAAAGGAAGTTGAATAAATTTAGATTGGTCAGTGTACGATGGGAAGGGTTTAGAAAAGAAAATTTTATATCTGATTTTGGAAATAAGAAAAAATAAGCATAAATATGTGACCTTACCTAAAATTAAATCTTGTTACCTAATCAAAGTAGCAATTAAAATTTTAACTAGGACAGCATAGACTCTTCTTTTCCTTTTTCATCTAGCCATTGCTATGACTTATAATATACTGGTATTATTGAGCAACTACATATCTATGAAAAGTTAATACAAGGCAAGTATTCTATTTTCCAAACTGTGTGTATTTTTTAAATGATTCTTTTCTTTTCTTTTTTTAAATTTTTATCCATTTATGATAGGCACACAGTGAGAGAGAGAGAGAGGCAGAGACACAGGCAGAGGGAGAAGCAGGCTCCATGCACCGGGAGCCTGACGTGGGATTCGATCCCGGGTCTCCAGGATCGCGCCCCGGGCCAAAGGCAGGTGCTAAACCGCTGTGCCACCCAGGGATCCCTAAATGATTATTTTCACCTTCATATAAATGAATATTCATAGCCATCATAAAATTTCATTAATATATTTCAGGTAATAGGATAGAGACCGCTCCCTCACAAAAAGCAACAACCTGATAACAGCCATATGGTTAACTAATCAATAATTGTTGGTCATTTATTTTGAGTCATCCTCATTAACTGTGCTTAACCCCACGATTTCATGAATGACTATGTAAAATTAAGTATAAGGCATTATTCTTTTCATCCCTATGAAATTTGGATTTTAAGCATATCTGGACTCAGAAGAACCAATTCATGACTTATGCTAACAATGGCACATCAGGTTCTTGACTTGACGCTTATTCTCCGCTGTACATGCAAAAGCAAAAACAGATAAATAAAACATGAACATATCTAAAAGACATACCAGCCTCAAAAATAAGTTACGTATCTCTGTGAGCCAATAAGAGAACCAGAAATGCAAAGGAGCAAGTGAGGCTGAAGAGTCTGGGTCTGGAAGCCAACAGAAGTACATCCATAGTTTGGCCCCTTTGAGATAAAAGGCATTAAAATATTTAACAAAACATGAGAATTGAAAGTAATCAAAACCAGGAACGCTGCTTTACAGCTTAGGTAGGAGGTAGCTGGCACTTTTCCACTTATAAAATAAGACTGCAAAAACATGCTAGTTCTGTGTTTTTGCTTAAGTTTTTAAGTCTCCTCTATACCCAGCATGGGGCTCGAACCCATAACCCCAAGATCAAGAATCCCATGCTCTATTGACTGAGCCAGCCAGGAGCCCCAACATGCTAGTCATTTGATCTTCTGCCCAAGGTTCTGGTGGCTCGTGTGACAGACGGGGAAGGGAGCATTCAGCCCGGAGTCTATAACTTGAGCCAAGCGCTGCCCTGAAGACTTAATCCACAGTATCTCTAACATCACCTTGGTGCAGGAACCCATAAAGCACAATCATTAGATCTGGTTGTGAACTACAGTGACTCAGGGATAATTATAGACAATTAGGAAAAAAAAAATGCCCACTAAGCAAAAAGAAATGTAGAGTGAGGGTGGGAAAGAAAATAAAATAGAATTTATTTATTCCCACTGAAAAATCAAATTACATTTTTATGTTAATCAAAATGTACATGAAACTACAGTCAAAAATATTAAAATTAAGAGCCACATGATGAGTAATTAAAGCATGCTAACTTACAGTGTTCAGGAGAATAAAAATGATTACTTTAGGCCTTGACAGAAAACTTATAGTTAAGAATCTATGTCAAAAAGCAACAATAGAAAGAATGGCTTCCAAATATCACAGGGAAAAAAAGGAAAATATACAGAACTGTTACCATGTCAATAGTAGACAAGAAAGTCTACTTAACTTTCTACTTGAAAGTCTGCAAGAAAAAATAATTAAGAGGATAACAAATAATCAAACAAATTACAAAATAAGGTTAAGATAATTAAGCCTACGTATATTAGTAATCACTTGAGTAACTGTATTTCACTTACCTATAAAGTTAGGAATAAATGGATTTGAAAACACTAAATAAAGTCCTGTACTACGCTTCTTACAAAGCACACATATAAAATAAAATTATACAGAAATGTAAAATTAAAGGAACAGAAAAAAGATACCAATTATCTAATAACCTAAAGATAATTGGTGGTTAAGCATGGAGTCTGGAAATAGGTATACCTATATATGATAATTGATATATAATAATAATATAGTGAAAATGATGATAACGATTGATGATGATGATAGTGGTAGGTGTTCTTGTGTGCATATCATGTGCCAGGCTTTATTAAAGCCTTATATATTTTAGCTGATTTAGTTCCCATGACAAAGGTAAGGAGTATAAAAGCTTCTATAAATTCTATGTTTTAGATGGTTATCAATGGGCACCTTTGTTTTTAGACCTTTAGCATTTAAAATCTGAAAAGAAAACTTGACAGTTTGTAAAAAAAAAACTGGTCTATGAATATGAACAGAAAATATATGCATGAGAGGAAAATCAAGAAGCTGATAAACTTATGAAAAGGAACCCATTTCTCCACCCTAATCAACACAACAGCTTATTGCTTCATGCTCATCAGTTTGGCAAGAACTATAAAGTCTGAAAATACACTAGTTAGCAAGGATGGAAAGAAACATAGACTTTTACACAAAGTTGATAGAAGAATAAATTGGTACTGCTGCTCTGGAAAGGTTGCAGACTAAATTCACCTTATACTCTACCAAGCAATCCCACTTCCAAGAAGACACCCTAGAGAAATGCTTCCCACACACCAACAGGGAAACGCATAGAATTTCTCACAGATCAATGCTTTTATTTGGGAATTATTAGAATTAATTTGATGTAGATAAGTCTCAAATGCATAATAATGATATGGGAAAAGAATTAAGGAAAGATGAAGTTCAATGCCGTTTACAAAAGTATAAAAATATGCAAGGTAATGCTATGTATTGTTCTAGAATCCCTATGTATTAAAAGTATAAAATCATGAATTGCAATAATGAAACAGAAATTCAGGTTAGTGAATACTTCTGGGGAAAGAAGGAAGAGAGCAAATCCAAGACATTTGTGCCGGGAGCTTTGATTTTATCTGTAATGCTTCATTTTTAAAAAACATATGAAGCAAAGACATGAAAACATTAAATTACACTAAAGCTGAGCAATGGCTCCATAGATATTTGGTGTATCATTCTGCCTATCGTATGGCCCATTTGAAGTGTTTTAAAAAACCTTATGTAGTATTGTGGTATAATACTCTATAATACGTAACGAATGTAACAATATGATATATTAAATGTAATAAAGCAATACTTTCATAATCCTTACTTATAGCTATGCTCAAATGCACTTCTTTTCTCCCAGTTGTCTCAGTATCCTTTGTGATTAGCTTATCTCATAGCATATGGTTATAATTTAATATATGTTTGCTGAGTAAAACAATATTAAAATTCCTCCATATACAGAGCGTATAATTGTCCACCAGAAAAACTGCAGTGGGTAAAACCAAACACAAATACAGAAACTTGGGATGTATTGATAAACCATCATGCATGCAAAGGTTTTACTTTTTTAGTGCTCTTCTTAGATATAATGTACTCCAAATGTCCTTGGAAATGTTCACATATTTTAAAAGTGAGACACATTAGTTTGGATCGAATTTAAGATGATTACTATATATATAATTAATTATATATATATAATTAATTAATTATATATATATAATTAATTTTAAGAGATATGTGACAGAGCAATCTTGGCACATACTTTTTTCAAAAGTTAGCTCAATAATCCGTGGATCTTTTACTACAAGCTACGAGCAAAGGAGAAACCGCTTAACTCTACCTGAAATGCAAGGAATTAACATTAGGAATTAGCACAGTCTAAACAGCTGCTGTTTATAAATATAAATCCAACGGAGAGGTTTAGAGAACATACTTCAACCAAAAGAACAACTTAAGTCATATTAATTATGCAATATAAATAGTTCTAAAATTTCAAAATTTTACTAAAATTAGGGCATTTTCATATTATGACAGTGACTGGGGAAACAGCTATCAAGATGAATTCCAATTATCACTAGGAGTTATATATAATCTTTTTCTCCTTCCCTCTCCTATTGGCCTGGAAAGGAATCTACTTTATTTTGGCCGTAATTTAATGTTATCATTATGGTCCTTTGACTGATAGTTGACCTGCAGCCAAGGTAGGGATTTTACTGTGAGCCAAAGGGGCAGGTCTCACAAAGGAGAATGTGGTTGTTTTTAGCACGCAGTCAGCTTACATGCCCTAGAGTCAGAGACGCTGCTCTCGTTTAGGTTTGGATGGATTGTAAGAGAATGGAGATGGGGACACCTTACCCGCAGGGATCCAAAGATGGTATAATAGGAAGAGATTGGGAGAAGACATTAACTGTAATTTTTGTCATTTGTAAGAAAACACAATTAGACCATGACTAATTTCAAAATGAATTAAAATGACTCACCATACTAAATTATATAAATGACAGGAGCTGAAAAAAAGGCAACCTGGCAAGTCTATTGGTTTTTCCCTCAGATCAAACCTGGATCGCCTCACAACTGAGGAAGAAGCACCTGTGTCTGAGGAACACAGACTGCAGGAAGCCCCGCGGGATACAGAAGGTGTCTGGTCTGGGGGCCCAGGGTAGGAGAGTCCTGGGTGTCGCAGTTCACAAATAGGGCGGGGAAAGCATTGTAGGTATGCGCTTTTCTCTCCGCAACATAATTCTGGGCAGGTTATAGTCTTTCAATGAGTAATCTGAGACAAAATAAATAAGCATATACCATTGTATTTATATATACATAAAAAAAATAAGATAAAAATTAAAAAGTAATAATCTAGCGCCACAAGAACTGGAGGGTTACTAATATTTAAAATAAGCAAAATAAATTTCTTCAAAAAATAGGTTATATTGATAATACAGATTAGGTAAAAGTAATTACAAAGAATGAAAACTACGTGGTAAAGGACTATTTCCAAAGAGAATTGACTTACAGCAGAACTAGTGGGAAGGGCCATTTTTATTTTTAAAATTAAGGGAGTATTTTCACTGCCAAGTTCCTTGGGCAAATTTTCAATGTATTGCAACACTAAAAGTGGAAGAGCTGGTTTTGACATGATTTTTCTAAAGATGTGCCGTTACTATTTTATCACCTTGTTCATAAACATCCACAAGTATTTGAGCTCCCCTCCCCAACTTCCTGTTTTTTGTTTTTGTTTATTTGTTAGGAGTGTGTCCTAGGGAACCTTTTAGGATGTATCCTAAAAAGTTTTAGGATGAATTATGGCAAAATATCCCAAAATGGTAGATTAGCTAATCTGTCAGAAGGAGTACTTTAATATTACACTTTGATAAAATCTTTCAAAACTCATGATTTAATTTTCATTTCATTCATACTAAATTGTTTTTTCTGGTAATAATTAGTTGTTTGTTTTTTATCCTGAGTCTTGATTTTTTTAATAGTAAATCAAACCACCAACGTACTGGTGGACACTAGTTTTGCGTACCTCACATAGGGTATTAATCTAAAATAATCTGTAAATCATTCAGACATTATAGAAGCAAGGGTGAGGCTAATTCACGCACTATGGCGTATAGTCAGGGAATTTTATCGAGTTTGGGTCTTGAAATAACATGATACAGGCTTTGTCGATACATTAGCACCACAGGATCTAGGTTGAGACCGTACATGCCAGAACAAAGGACCTATTTGTGGAGTTAAGGCAAGATCAATGAGCATAGTGAGGAGCTTATTCTATTTTGAGCTATTTTCTTGATGAGAGAGCGAGGCTAGACACAGTAGTGGCATAATTACATCTAAAATCTGCATGCTTATGAAAAATATTATATTGATTGATTCTTCTTTTTTTTTTTTTTAGAAAGAACCCTAATATGATATTAAGGTGATAATCAAATGTAGAATATGGATAACCTAGAGGGTAAGGTCTTATTTTTCATGAAAATAAATTAGACTACATTTTGAGATTATCTTAAATGTTTCTAGAATAAATAGTGTAAGGCAACTGAATTTGCCTTTCAGGAAAAGATAAAAAAAATAATTGTAATGCCGAGGATTGCCTGTCTTGGCTTTTCCAATCTAAGGAGATCATTCATTTTATAGTAGATGCAATAGAGGAATCCTAGAACTATAATGATTTCAGAGAGATTTTCCAAAAATTATCAATTTGAATGAAATGCTTCACCTGATCACAAACGCAGCAGTTTTCATTGTGAGCTAGAGGCTTTCCAAATGGAAGAGCCTGGAAACTGAATCCAAAGACTTTTCAAAATCTGTTATGAGAGAATTCGTTTTAATTATTTTGAATTGCTCACAAAAATTCTCGCAGTTATTCTTAAATCACCATGTCCAGTTTCATAATATTTTCTTTTCTTCCTGATATGTAAATGTATTTAATAGAGGTTTAAGCAAGATGAAATTTAGGGAAACATGGATACATCTGGGAATTAATTTCCTCTTGTGGAAGAATCTAATTCAACACTATCCCAGGTAAACTTGAGTTCCTCCGTTAATTTACTAAAGGATGCTGTGTCCATTAGAGTAAGAGCAGAATCGGTGCCCAGGTAACGGAAATAAACTGTAGAGTTTCCAAACCTCTGGCCGAGTCGACTGCTTCCAGCTGACTTACACCGTGTGACACAAACTTACCAGGGTAGAAAGATCGGATGCGTGAGAAGAATTTGTTAGTCTTACAAGGGACTTTGCATGTTTCAACGAAGGCCAGTAGAAGATGATGGTGTCTCCATGACAACCTCTGTTTTAGGCAAAGATGATATTAAAAATATTTCACATAAGATCCAGCTGACTCCTCAATCCCATTTACAATTGCACCCAAAAGCATAAGATACCTAGGAATAGACCTAACCAAAGAGGTAAAAGATCTCTACCCTAAAAACTACAGAACACTTCTGAAAGAAATGGAAGAAGATGTAAAGAGATGAAAAAATATTCCATGCTTGTGGGTTGGAAGAATTAATATTGTGAAAACAAAAAAAAAATAATAATATTGTGAAAACGTCAATGCTACCCAGGGCCATTTACACGTTCAATGCCATCCCTATCAAAATACCATGGACTTTCTTCAGAGAGTTGGAACAAATCATCTTAAGATTTGTGTGGAGTCAGAAAAGACCCCGAATAGCCAGGGGAATATTAAAAAAGAAAACCAGAGCCGGGGGCATCACAATGCCAGATCTCAGGTTGTACTACAAAGCTGTGGTCATCAAGACAGTGTGGTCCTGGCACAAAAGCAGACACATGGATCAGTGGAACAGAATAGAGAACCCAGAAGTGGACCCTGAACTTTATGGGCAACTAATATTCGACAAAGGAGGAAAGACTATCCACTGGAAGAAAGACAGTCTCTTCAATAAATGGGGCTGGGAAAATTGGACATCCACGTGCAGAAGAAGGAAACTAGACCACTCCCTTTCACCATACACAAAGATAAACTCAAAATGGATGAAAGATCTAAATGTGAGACAAGATTCCATCAAAATCCTAGAGAAGAACACAGGCAACACCCTTTTTGAACTCGGCCACAGCAACTTCTTGCAAGATACATCCATGAAGGCAAAAGAAACAAAAGCAAAACTGAACTATTGGGACTTCATCAAGATAAGAAGCTTCTGCACAGCAAAGGATACAGTCAACAAAACCAAAAGACAACCTACAGAATGGGAGAAGATATTTGAAAATGACGTATCAGATAAAGGGCTAGTTTCCAAGATCTATAAAGAACTTATTAAACTCAACACCAAAGAAACAAACAATCCAATCATGAAATGGGCAAAAGACATGAAGAGAAATGTCACAGAGGAAGACATAGACATGGCCAACACGCACATGAGAACATGCTCCGCATCACTGGCCATCAGGGAAATACAAATCAAAACCACAATGAGATCCCACCTCACACCAGTGAGAATGGGAAGATTAACAAGGCAGGAAACCACAAATGTTGGAGAGGATGTGGAGAAAGGGGGACCCTCCTGCACTGTTGGTGGGAATGTGAACTGGTGCAGCCACTCTGGAAAACTGTGTGGAGGTTCCTCAAAGAGTCAAAAATAGACCTGCCCTACAACCCAGCAATTGCACTGTTGGGGATTTACCCCAAAGATTCAGATGCAATGAAACGCCGGGACACCTGCACCCCGATGTTTCTAGCAGCAATGGCCACGATAGCCACACTGGGGAAGGAGCCTCGGTGTCCATCGACAGATGATGGATAGAGAAGCTGTGGTCTATGGATACAGTGGGATGTTCCTCAGCCATTAGAAACGACAAATACCCACCATGTGCTTCAACGTGGAGGGACCTGGAGGGTATGATGCTGAGTGAAGTAAGTCAATCGGAGAAGCACAATCATCACATGGTCTCACTCATTCGGGGAATATAAGAAATAGTGAAAGGGATTATAAGGGAAAGGAGGGGAACTGAGTGGGGAAAATCAGAGAGGGAGACCAACCATGAGAGACTCCTAACTCTGGGAAATGAAGAGTCACGGGAGGGGGCGCAGGTGGGGGATGGGGTGACTGGGTGACAGGCACTGAGGGGGGCACTTGATGGGATGAGCACTGGGTGTTATACTGTATGTTGGCAAATCGAACTTTTATAAAAAAATATACAAAAAAAAAAAAAAAAGATCCAGCTGACTCGGACAGCCCCCAGTGAGCTGGGCCCGGCGCCCACCATTAGCCGGGCTGGGGGACCAGGCCCTGCAGCGAGACGCTGGCTCACTTTCCTCCATCAGCTACTGAAAGCTTAAAACTAGCATATTTTTGAGAGAGAGTTCCAGAGACAACCTATCCGTTCTCTTCATGAGTTTTCCTTTCAAGGCAGGTAATCAGCGTGGACCCGGAGCCCCACAGACTCCAAGAATCACAGGAGGTGATGTGGGACCCCCAGGTAATCTAGGCTCTGCGGGTCACACGGCTCCCTTCCAGAAGCTACGGTGTGTTTGCAGCTGGGAGGAAGACACGTGTGTGTCTGGGCCCAGGGCCTCAGCTCCAGATGCAGGAGACGTAATGACATACTTTGCCCGCTGCAGAGAGCTCAGCTTCTTACCCCCTTTCTGTGGAGAGTCAAGGATACAACTTACGGATGTTTCTGGAGCTTCTGACTCGCTGGGGGGACAGATCATGGAAGAGCCTGCCTCCTGGCTGGGCCCCTCTGGGGCTGGATCTTTTGAAGCAGCTACTGCCGACTTGCTCGCTGCTCTTCCCCGTCCTGTGGCTCTTGCACTAAGTGATGCTTCTTCAAGAGGAGAAGAACCCAGACCCCCCAGGCTCCACCCCATGCATTAGAACTCGTGGGAATGAAGGCGAGACCTGAGGTCAGCAGATTGCAGAGCAGGTTGGTCCCCGTGCTCACGTCTGCAGGCCGCAGGCCCCTGGCGCTGTATTTCTCGTTCAGCTCAGCAGGACTGCTCGAGCCGAGGCCTGCGCGGGGGTGACCTGAGCGGGAAGAAGCACGATAGGGTTGTGACCACATCTCTTTTCAAATGAGACATTGGGGGATCTCTGCCCTTCCTATCTTCATCTTCTCCTTTCAGCCCAGATAATAATATAACCCTGGTCTGTACCGGTGCACATGCAGGGCTTTTTACCTTTAATCTAAAATTACTCTTCATGCAATGACTGACTAGTGTCATAGGGAAGGCACTTTCGGAATTTACTGCGATATTCTTTGATTCATCGACTTCGAGCTGTGACATTGATCGATGTTTATAAAATTCCTAAGCCTCCACTGGCAACTATGATTATTATCTTAGAGCATATAATCAAAGAAGTGTGGGTGAAATTATGTGGGAAGGAAAAAAAAAATTCTTGACTTCTTTAAAAGAAATGTGTTAATAATAGCAATTATAAATTCAAAGGAAACATTTGAGCAAATAGAACTCCTGATCTGATGTTTTTATTTTTTTTATTTATTTTTTATTTTAATTTTTATTATTTTTTTGATCTGATGTTTTTAAACCGAATGTTGCCTCAGTTATTTATTTATTTTTGCTTGCTAGTTCGCCAGGTTGGCTCCCTGGAGGTATTTTATTTTATTTTATTTTATTTTATTTTATTTTATTTTTCCCTGGAGGTATTTTAGTTAGTGCTAGTTAATTTTTCCACCGACTCTGACTACCATTGCACATGGCAATTGCAGTGAAACTACAGGCTAGTTTTAAGGATCCAGTCATTTTATATTTTTAGAAGTTCTGAGATACGGCATTGAGACATTAACTCATCTTAAATCATCAATCATCTTAAAAGTTGATAGTCATGCTCATGGTAGCCTTAATAGACTTTGTCCTTTTAAAGACGCGCTCGGGAACATACACTTTCTAGACGTTAACAGCCCAGCTCTCAGATAAATACATTGACAGGGGAGTTCCAAGAGCCATAACATTTTAAGGCCCGGATTATCACCCAAACACACTAAATTCTGCACTCAGTTAGGTCATTTGTTTTCCTGTCCAATCATTCCAGAATTCAAAGCCAAGTAGCTGAACACATGGCAACACAGTCATACAATCACAGTCCCTGAGGACATTCCTAAAACAGTTCGGGAAAAGCCTATTTGCTGAAAGTGGAACAAAGCATAATTATATTGAATTTTAAAACGGGTAGACCGTAAACGTGAAGGTTTCTATTCACTTCCAAACTGTCGCCGAAGTGCACTGGGGTTCCAGTCCCCGGGGGAGGGCTGGCCCTCAGGGTTTACGGCCAGGACCTGCTGCTTAGTTGAGACCACACTTGAGATGGACTTTGGTTGCAAACTCCCTGCACCCCAAGTCCTCAGTTGAAAATACTGCGGCAACTCTAGAAGGTCCTGCGGGGAATGGGGCACAGCTGTGAGCCCTGCATCTGCTGGGGCTTCCGTCCCCCCCAAGCTGTCACACTAGTCTGCACATCACAGAGAGATCCCGGATTCACTTCACGTCATAAGCACTTGACTTCGTTCATTTCAAGTCATAAGCGTGTTTCCCATCTCCTCCTCCACTTTACTTACTCTAGGATTCTGATTAGTTCTGGGAAGGGAGAAAGAGCTATCTTTTTAATTTTTTAGATTTCTTTTTTTTTTTTTTTTTTTTTTAAGAAAAGAGCTCTCTTAAATTACCAGCCTCTGGGACTTTTCTAAGAGTTAACACCTACTAAATAGTTAAACCCTATAAACCACGAGCCCTGGCAGCTGGAGCTAACCCAGAGTCCTGTAGTGTGGAGGTGGAGGGCACTCAGGTGACTGGTGGTAGGACTTTTACAAAACTCCTTGTGAAACAACCAGAGTAACAAAACGGGAGGATGGGCGTGCCCGACTGACTACCAGGCCTTTCACGAATATTAGATCACAGAACAACCTATGGTATCCGTGCAGACTTACACATACAGGGGAAGAGTTAAAAAAATGAAAAAAAAAAAAAAGAAAAATAATACTCAAGGAATTTATATCTCATAATTTAAGAACTGAGCATTATTTCAAGTAAAAACTATTAGAATTATTCTATGTGATAAATACAGAGAAGCTTTATTTCAGATATATGACATTAGAAGAGCAGATTTTATGGCTAGAAGGATCTATTCTTGAAAATGTACCGATTTTCTCAATATTGTACCACAATATTTCACAGCGTTCAAGATTTGTAGCTCATCCATTTTTTAGGGCTTGCTAATACTTATGTGGATTCATTGAGGAGATAATAGAGTAGACCCGTAAGGGAAGTAGGCTTGAAGAGAAGTCCTAGTAGAAAAGGCAAGGAATTCGGATTATTCAGTTGGAGGAACCGAGACTACAGTATGAATTAGGAAGTAAACAAAGATTCCTTCTACGAGGTGACAGCGATCATATGACTCCACTGGGAATTCAACAAGAAGCCAAGCCTTGGTTAAGAACCTGGGTACAGCGAAAGTCAGTAGAGTCACGATATACTCCTCACGGTCAGTAATGTGGGGCATTTGGTCATATCTCCGAGAGCGATTTCTTTTAAACATAAGAACAGATTCCTGAGAATGACTGGACTACTTTCGGGTCAGAACTAACACATTCATCAATGATTAGGATGTTTTCAGTGGCCAATAAGTAAAAGCCTGATCTGAACCTGCTTAAATTATTTACTGGTTCATGTAAGTGAAGTAGGTCATGCAAGACCCAGTATCGCCAAGGGCTCCATTTCTGTCCCTGTCATTTACCTCACTGGTGATCCCAGGCTTCTAGGGCTTCCACTTTTCTTCAGTATATTCAGGATAGAAGAAAGACTGAATTTGTCCACAATCCACAGAAAATCTTTAGGTTTCAGTCTGATCGAAGCAGCTCAGGTCAGATGCCTCCACTGAACCAATCACTAGGAATAGGAAAAGAAGTGCTGGTTGGCTTCACTCAGGACCCTCGCTCTTGACATGGAGCTGAGAAGACTTGGCTTCGCTGGAAGCACACCGTCATCGCTCAAAAATCTGGAGCTTTTGGGGAAGTGTTCAGTAGATGCCGAGAAAGCGCTAACGGATGCTCCACCCAGGTTCCTTCGTGCAGAAATAAACTTCAGTTTATCTTTGGCAATTTTAGGAAAATTCTATCTAAATTAAATTTTAAAAAGAAAAATGAACCCCCTCTCTTGCTACAAAAGTATATTAATATGCTCCAGGATATCTTATGACCCAATATACGGAGTATATAGTAATATAGTCCAAAGCTGTAACGAGGTAAGGGATAGAGTGGAAAAAACCCTAGAGATGTTATCAGGAGAACGGGGGTCCAGCTTTGCCTCCCTCACACTTAGTAGTTAAAACCCTGCAAATCGCCTACTTTTTCAGATTATTGGTTTCTCATTCTAAAATGGATATCAGACTTTACCTTTTTCTCCTTGGTAGAGTTTTGTATTTATAAGAAGAGATGATACATAAGAAATGTTTTGTAAAGTAGGTAATGTTACGTAAAATAAAGGAATACTGTTCTAAACATTAGATTTTTACCAAAATGTCTGGTCTAAAAATTGGCCCAAAATGGACATTTTTAAGAGCTTGCTGCATTAATTTAGAGCTTGTCAAGGTTTTATTGCCTGTAAGTTCTTGGAGATGTTTGCTTCCATAAATGGACTCCACATGTAGGTTACTCAATTTATTATGTTGCCGTTAGTCTTATTTCATAAATTTGTAATTATTAAAGTATTCTTGAAAAGTATGCACTAAATCTCCTTTTTACAGGGGATTTTAGTACCTATTATTGCACCTTGTTTTTTTTTTTTTTTCCTGTTAGGTTTGAAATATTAGCACAATGGGAAAGGATGGATGTGGGATGTGTGTTCAATAAAGGTTCTTCCATAACTCAGAGCTCAAGAATGGGATCAATGTCATTGTCTAACTGAAAATCAAGCTGAAATAATTCAAGGGAAGGTAATGAGCCGTCTTAGATTGCTATTCAAATACAAACTATCTAGTTTGATAAAGCTGCATCATTTGTATTAAATCATAAGATAATTCTGTTCTTTCAAATACTAATTTTAGGAAAATATTGCTTTTTGATCCTTCTGGGCATTAAACATATTTCATTGTATTAATTTAAAGGATTATTTTTAGAATTGCTATTGTCAGTTGCTAAAAAGGCTCAAGCTCACGTACTTCCCGTTGTCACCACACCTAACCCAGTGAATTCAGATGCAGTTAAAGTATAAATCTTTAATATTATGCAGTTATTTTAAAATGTCAGAAATTTTTATGTTCCCACCTGACAACCGCCACTCAGCACTGGCTTACTTCAAAGACACTCACGCTAAGACGTACCCACTCATGGTGTACTTAAAGTCTAGTGTGTAAGAGGTCTTGCACCGAATGAATGTGGAAATTAAATTTCATAAGAAATCATTTATGCTTTTATGGTTTTAGAATCGGGCAAGAAAGAGAATTATTTTCAAGATACGTGATGTGTGTGGTAGGTAGGTACTGAGGAAGCGCCTGCCAGACACTGAGGCAGAGGACATCATCCCCATCCTCAAACAGGAAGGAGGCCGGGTGGCCCAGTAGGTTAGCCACCTGCCTTGGGCTCAGGTCATGGTCCTGGGGGGACCTCTGGGACCGGGCACCTCGTCGGGGGCTGAGCAGGGGGCCCGCTTCTCCCTCTGCCTCTGCGCCCCGCCACCCCCACCCCACTTGTGTGCTCTCTCTCTCTCTCTCTCAAATAAGTAAATAAAATCTTAAAAAAACCAAACCAAACCAGGAGCTAGAGCTCTTGCGAGTGCAGACATTGGGCTGGGAGGTTTACACGCAGAAACCAAGTGGCAGGTGCACGCTCAGCTGAGGGCAGGGAGTCATGAGCAGCCTGCAAGGGCAGGAGGACAGTGCTCGCTCCTGCATCTGCCTGCAGAGGTCTTGGCTTGTCCTGCATCATGACGAAAATTCTCCAGAATTGTTGGCAACATTAAGAAGCAGGGAAATTATGGTCTTCCAGTCTCCTGTGAAAAAGTGAAGGTTTACCCCTGCTCCACATGCAGATCACATGTTACACCTGATACGCAATCCAAGGAACAACTACTTAGAGTAAACTGAGTATTAGTGATATTAGTAATGTGTAATAATTATTACAGTTACATAGTAACATGTAATCAGTAAAAATATATAATCAGTAGTATGCTTAGCTCTACATAATTCATACCGTATTTTCAACCCATACTAAGGACCATAGTTTCGGACATTTCCCTGGGAGAACTAGGTAATTCAGTGAATTCTGTGAAGGTAAGGGTAGGGCCAGGGAGAAGAATAAGGGAAAATCACAAGAGAAGGAAAACCTGAAGACTGAAATTAGATCATCACTGAAATTCTATTCTTCTCTCCATTTAAAATCTTTTTGGAAAAAAAAAAAAATCTTTTTGGACTGGGCCACATCAGTTTAATAAAACTAAATTTAGCTTCCTCTTTGTCCAAGAGGAATAGATATTTAGAACCAACCAAAGTGAGCTTCGTGTTTGCATATATTTGGACAGTAGTGACTCAGAATCGCCGTATCTTGTTTGCATGTGTGTGAAATGCATTTTAGGTACGTAGCTGTCTACCTGCCCACCCCCCACCACCCGCATTGATCTGATTGCCCAGGAATCTACCCACATCTATCATCCTGGATACCTGTCTCAAGTACCTGAGGTGGCCTAGATTGTCTACTGACAGGCAGTCATCACCCATGTTACCAAACGTTTTAAATGTAAACAAAAATAGGGTAGATAAACTTCATGCCCATCAGCACTTCATCAATAACTATGGGGACATCTACATTTCTGTATCAGTTGAATCAGTACAGAGTTTTATACCCTGAATAGTCATCGTTTAGTCACTTATATTGACGTTCAGGTTCTCAGATTTGTTTATGATGGGATATAATTATTTGAGAAATGATAGTAATGTTCAGGGCTTTGAATGCCTGGATACCCTTTGATTTCCACTGGAGCAACTCAGACATAATCTTTTAAAATTCCGTTCACTAAATCAAAAGTATTTCTATGACAGTGTGTGACACGTTTCTCTTATTTCTAAGACACAAATACTTCTATTCTGTACTTACTTTTAAGCCTTTACTGTCACTAGGGAGGTTTTTGTCATCCTATGAAATAAGGTAGAATTATATAAAATTAGCATTATGTGTTCATTTAGATCTAAAAAATGCTTCATGGGGACGCCTGGGAGGCTCATCAGTTGAGCGTCTGCCTTCGGCCCAGGTCGTGACCCCAGGGTCCTGGGATCGAGTTCCTCATCAGGCTCCCCACATGGAGTCTGCTTCTCCCTCTGCCTGTGTCTCTGCCTCTCTCTCTCTGCATCTCTCATGAAT
Source organism: Canis lupus familiaris (assembly GCF_011100685.1). NCBI lineage: Eukaryota > Metazoa > Chordata > Mammalia > Carnivora > Canidae > Canis > Canis lupus. The sequence goes on along the minus strand of NW_023330756.1, from coordinate 45,361 downwards.
AAATAAATAAAATCTTTAAAAAAATTATAAAAATTAAAAATGCTACATGGTTTTATATAGTTCAATAAAATGCCTATTATAAGTTTATCCCCCCAAAAAATAAAAAAATAAAAATAATAAAAAATAATAAATAAATAAATAAATAAATAAATAAAAGTTTATCCCCACTTTAAAATCCACAAGAATGTCATAACTTTTTTTTTTTTATTTATTTATGATAGTCACACAGAGAGAGAGAGAGAGAGAGAGGCAGAGACATAGGCAGAGAGAGAAGCAGGCTCCATGCACCAGGAGCCCGACATGGGATTCGATCCCGGGTCTCCAGGATCGCGCCCTGGGCCAAAGGTAGGCGCTAAACCGCTGTGCCACCCAGGGATCCCAGAATGTCATAACTTATATGAATTTTCTCCTGGTTACTCTGATATAAACATGACATAATTTACCAATGGGAAGTACCAAACCTTCAAGGAACTTAAAGTTTCCAAGTTCAGACCGAGACGAGCTAGTTGTTGCCATAACACATGATTATACTTTGGTTCTGGTGGTCTAGATAACGTGGAGAGATATGACTTCAGACTAGACTTACTTTATTAGACAAAGGGATTAGATTGACAAATATGTAATAAACTAAGACCTAAAAATGCAAACCAACCTCAAAATAGTCTAATTACTTTGTCATAAGAATAACAAATACTGGTTCTCAAAGATGAAATTAGGAAACATATTTTGTATGTATAGACAAAAAACTTTTCTCCCCTACAAACAAGCATATAATATATGGAATTCTAAAAGAGTGGTTTAAGTTTATTTCAACCCTAGAAGATTTAGAGGGAAGGCTTGGTTTTCTTTAAGTTCAGAGTAGTCAATAGGGTTTCCTCCAAAGAAGATCCAAGTGTTTGGAATCCAAGTTCAAAAGACTGCCTGCATGAAGTTGTTGTATTAAAAGGGCATATGATGATAGATTTTTGAATATTTTAAACAGTCAACATCCTTTCTCACATATACATAGTCACACTTTCACTTCCCAGAAGTCACTGATCACCTGTTATATTAACAGGGAATAAAGAAAGGAGAAATAAAGCTAACAAATAACTCCTCCATTTATCAATGGCTGGGTTACAAACCTGCCCAAAATTTAGTGGCTAAAACCAAAAAAAAAAAAAAAAAAAAAAAAAAAAAGTCTTTATTTTATTCGTGAATTTTCAATTTGAGCAGGATTCTGTAGGCAGATCCCATTGCTACTCCATTCCGTGTCACTTGCGGCAGCTTGAAGGCTGAGGACCAGAGTCAGGGGGAGGTATTAGCATTTACTCATACAACTGGGAATTGATGCTGTTGACTAGCGCTCTAACTGGACCCTTGGCCAAAACATTTACACATTGTCTTTCCAAGCGACTTTCCATGCTTACAAAATGGGGGCTGGGGTCCAAGGAGGAACATGAAAAGGATGGGACAGGCATAAACTATTGCCTTTCTAAGGTAGGATTTAAAGACACGGAAGTGCAAATCTCCCACATTCTTTCAGTTAGAAGCAATGAATTAAGGTCAACTGATAATCAGGGGTGGGAATTTAGATTCCATTCTGAGAGGAGAGTATCAGAATTTATGGATTGTAGCTGTTTTTAACAACACTACTGAGGTAGGGCCAAAAAAAATGTGTATGTCAAAATGCAATTTGATAAGTCTTAACATATATGCACATCTATGAAGCCATCGCTACGGTCAACATGAAAATAATAACTATACGCCATAAAAGTTTTGTTGTGCTCTTTGTAATTCCTCCCACCTAACCATCCTCACTCTTTATATGTAGACGTTCATCTGCTTTCTGTCATATGAGTTAGTTTGCATCTTCTAGAACTTCATAAAAACATGAAATTACGCAATACGTGCTTTGTTTTCTGACTTGTTTCACTCAGCATAACTATTTTGAGACTGATTCGTGCCATTATGTGTATCAACACTTGCTTTTTTTAATTGCTGAGCAGTATTCCATTGGTTGGATATACCACAGCTAGCATATCCATTCACCTACTGATGAACTTTTGTATTGAGTCCATGTTTTGGGATGTTATGAACAGTTCTATGAACATTTATGCACAAGTCTTTGTATGGACATATGTTATGATTTCTCTTGGAAAAATACCCAGGAATGGGATGACTAGATCATATGGTAAATCTATATTTACCTTTCTGAAAAAGGTGCTGAACTGTTTTCCAAAGCAGTTGTACTACTGCCATTTTTAGCTCTGATAGGTAAAGAGCTTAAAAGTTGTCACTCCCTCCCTTACAAGAAAATGCTGGGAATAAACATCAACCATTTTTGGCTCCATCCATCTGAGAGTGGAGGCTGCAGAGGAGGTCATTGCTCTGAAATTTAGAGGCAGAGATGAATTCAGAGAGATACACTATCCAAGATTTGTCTACATGAGGCAGAAGACCCTCCGTGCTATCCCATGGTAGAACCACCTACTTAGCTAGTAACTTTGACAAATTGCTGGAGACAACTGGAGTTGTCCAGTCGTCCAAGTTGCTGGAGTTGTCCAGCAACAAATTGCTGGAGTACAGACAACTGTGAGAAAGGGAAAGAGTATAGGAAGTCTCCCATACTTTCATGAACTTTATGTCCAGGAAGTCCAGGGGGGATTCTCACGGTGAGGAATTGGGGCAAATCTCCTGGCTCTGGAAAGAGGAAGGGAAGGACAGCCATTGTGCAAACCAGCTTGGTCCTTCTACTTAACAAAGGCCTACTTTCCAGAGGAAAGGATGTTACCAGAAGGCTTACCACACCATTTTACTAAAAGCTCATTCCAGCTGGCTGACCAAATTCCACCCACTCCAATCTACTCTAGCCTTCTGTCCCACCGAGGAGAAAATTAAAAAAAAAAAAAATCAATAGGGAAGAGGGTTTCAAGGAAATTGATTGAGAATGCTGCACCAGGAAAAGAAGTATGGGGAAGGGGGGGGGATCTATATCTCTGGACTAGGAGCAAACACTCTCAGCAAGAACTTACTCTGAGATATAGGCTCATTAAAACTGAAATTTAAAAAAAATTATAGAACATCCCCTCCTCTCGTCACCACTCTAAAATGCCTTAAATATACCATTGGAAAGAGCTGAAAGATGCAGACTTGCTCTGAGGAACAGCACAAGGGTAAACCCCAAACCCAAAGCCAGGACAAAAATGAGGACACTTTAAGAATTTGAAAATTCAGGAGTGATCCCAGGATTGAGTCCCGTCCCATGTCGGGCTCCCTGCATGAAGCCTGCTTCTCCCTCTGCCTGTGTCTCTGCCTCTCTCTGTGTCCCTCATGAATAAATAAATAAATAAAATATTTTTTAATAAATTGAAAACTTCAGTTACCTACAGCTACAGCAAACATTAAGCACAACACATCTCCCAGCCAGAGAAATACCAGGCAAGCCAGAGGAGTGAACTAAAGTGAAGTTTGAAGAGTCACAACACTCACCAGAACCAGACGCAGATATGACACAGATATGCAGACAAGTAATTTAAAGTAACTATGTTTGATATAATTAGAACTCTAACGAAAAAGTTGAAAACATTTAAGATCAGATGGATAATGACAGCACAGATATGGAAACCATAGGAACAACAACAACAACAACAACAAAACAAGGCAAATGACAGAAATAAAAACACAGCAAAAAAAATAAATGATTACCTTGAATATACTTATCAGCAGACTTGCTGCACCTGAGAAAAGAATTAATGAACTTCAAGATACTTTAACAGAAACTTCCAAAACTGAAACAAGGAAGAAAAAAAATTAAACAAAAAACTCAGAGCATCCAAGAACTATGAGATAATTTCAAAAGTTATAATTTATGCAAAACTAGAATGTCAAAAGGAGAAGAAAGAACAGATAAGAAGAGATATTTAAAGTAACAATGGCTGAGAAAAATTTAAAACTAGTGATAGACACCAAACTACAGATCTAGAAAGTTCAGAGAAAACAATGTAGGTTAAATATCAAACCAAACCAAACCCAAAGCCCTCACGCTTAGGGATAATTTATTCAAACTGCAAAAACTGAAAGCAAAGAAAAACTCTTAAAGAAAATCATCTCACCAATAGAAGAACAAAAATAATAATTATAGCAGACTTCTCATCAGAACTGAAGCACAAAGAAGAGAGTGGGGAGAAATCTTTATAAAATATTAGAAGAAAAAAACAGCTTGCCAACATTAATTCTACATCTGATGAGCGTATTCTTCAAAAGTCAAGGTGAAATAAAGATTGCTCTAGACACACAAAGACTGAGGGAACGTATTACCAGGAGGTCTTCCCTGAAAGAAATGTTAACAGAAGTTCTTTAGGCAAAATCATCTCATCATCATCATAATCATCATCATCATCATCATACAGGCCACGCACTTCGATCTACATAAAGAAAGGAAGAGCACCAGAGAATAAATATAAAATAAAATCATTTATTCTTTCTTCAATCTTTATTGATCTATAACACATCTGTCTAATGAACCTTAGGGAAATGAAAACAAAAAAAAAAGACAGAGAGGGAGGTAAACCATCGGAGACTCTTAATCCAGAGAACAAATCGAGGGTTGATGGAGGGCAGGTGGGCAGGGGAGGGGCTAGATGGGTGACGGGCATTGAGGGGGGCACCTGCGAGGAGCACCAGGTGTTGTAAGTAGGTGGTGAATCACTACATTCTACTCCTGAAGTCAATCTAGAATTTTTCTTTTTTTTAGATTTATTTTATTTATTTGAGAGAGACAGAGAGGGAAGGAGTGTGAGCAGGGGAAGGGGCAGAGGGAGAAGAGAGAGAGAGAGAATCCCAAGCCGACTCCACACTAATCATGGAGCCCAAAGTGGGCCTCAATCTCATGACCTGAACTGAAACCAACAGTCAGACACCGAACCAACTGAGCTACCCAGGAGCCCCTAACTAACTAGAATTTAAATAAAAACTTACAAAAAAAAAAAAAAACAAAAAAACAGCTGCTTGTTAGAAGCAATGACAGTAGCAATTTATTGGGTAAGTGTAGTACATGGAGAAGTGAAAAGAGAAATGTCACAGGGACAAGAGGGAGGGCTGGAAAGTTCCCAGACGACACAGTGGGTGGCACAGGGTAATTAGAAGGTGGACTCAAGTCACGTAAAACTGCACAGGCCCTGGGGTGACCGCATGAAGGCCTTCTCAGAGGGAGCATACGTGGAACACCAAGAAAGGATAAAATTGAAGCATTTTTATAAAACTCTCAATTACAACAGAAAGCACCAAAGAGAGGGAAAATGACCGAAAGCAGTCGTACTGTTTTACACCCTCATCAGCGAGGTGTGAGGGCCCATCGAGCCACGTCCTGCACAGCCGGTCACATCTCCCAGTGTGCAGCAGCTCGGGTGCCCTCCCCTCGGGGACAGGGATGCTCAGCGTGGCTCCAGGCCCACGTTGGCCATTCTACAGCTGCTTTGGGGAAACAGGTATTTAGAAGCTTCACCCATTTTCAGCCTTAAGTAACTCCCCACCTCCCCCGCCCTACTATTGTGTTAGGGACCTTCTTTATGGACTGTGGACATGCGCTCTTTTTCAGAGTCCGATTTCCAAATACATTCCCTGAATCTGTCACTTGCATTTTCCATTTATTAATAATGTCTTTCGAAGAATAGAAGTGTGTACTTTTAAAGTCCAATCCATCCGTGTTTTTCTTTATGCATAGCATTTTTGGGTTGCACCTCAGTCATCTTGGCCAAATCAACGCCACAAATGATTTGTTCTTTGAGCACATTTATGAACCCAACTCTGTTCCCTCATCAATTTGTCTATCCTGAAACCGAACCGTAGCGTCTCATCACTAACTGCAGAATATGTCCTGTAGTCAGGCTGTATGGTTTTTTTTCTTTTTCTTTTTCTTTTTCTTTTTCTTTTTCTTTTTCTTTTTCTTTTTCCTTTCTCTTTTTCTTTTTCTTTTTCCTTTTTCTTTTTCTTTTTCTTTCTTTTTCCTTTTCTTTTTTCTTCTTTTTCTTTTTCTTTTTCTTTTTTTTCTTTTTCTTTTCCTTTTCCTTTTCCTTTTTCTTTTCTTTTCTCTTTTATTTTTATTTTTATTTTTTTTTAAGTAGTTTTGGTTCTAGCGATTTTTTATTTTTGGCTTGTTTTTGTTTGTTCGTTTTTTTGCCATTGGAATTTGACATTCAGCTTCTCAATTTCCATTAAAAAATATTTTATTTATTTATTTGAGAGACACACAGAGAGGCAGAGACACAAGCAGAGGGAGAAGCAGGCTCCCTGTGGGGGGCCTGATGTGGGACTCTATCCTGGGACCCCAGGGTCACACCCTGAGCCAAAGGCAGGCACTCAACCACTGAACCACCCAGGCGTCCCCAATTTCCATTTTTTTAAAGTCTGCTGGGATTTTGGGATCATGTTGCACTGAAATCCTAGGTCAATTTGGGGGAAGATTAACTCTATAACAATACTGATTCCTGAACGCTGTAGATACTTCTTTTTGTAGATTCCATAGGATTTTCTAGATAGAAGATCATGTCATTTGGGAATAGTGTTTTTTTCTTTCTTTCCCACTAACATGACTTTATTCCTTCTTCTTGTCCTAACTACACTGATTGGAACCTCTAATATACTGTTGAATAAAAGACAAGAGAGGTGACGTCTTTACTTTGTTCTTGATGTTAGGGGAAGACATCCATCTTTACTATTATTTTTTAGACTCAGCAATCCCATACAACACCCGATGCTCATCACAGCAAGTGTCCTTTTGAATCTCCATCACCTATTTGACCCATCGCCCCACAGCAGGCATTCATCTTTTACCATTAAGTATAATGTTACCTAATAGTTGCATAGATTTTTTTAAAAAATCAAATAAGAAAAAAAAATAAAAAATCAAATAAGAATGTTCCCTTCAATTATCAGTTAACTAAGAGCTTTTCATCAGGGTTGTGGGATTTTTGTTAAATGTTTTTTCAGCATTTATTGAGATGTCCGGATGCCTTGTCTGCTTTAGTCTATTACTGTAATAAATTACATGGATAGAGGTTCTAATATTAAGCTGAGCTTGTATTGCTTGGTTAAAACTCACTTGGTCATGATGTATTACCCTTTTAGGTATTGTCGGATTTGATTTGCTAAATTGTTGTTGCAAGATCTCCCCATCTATGTTATGAGAAAAATTTTATTTTTTCTCCTGGCATTAGGGTAAAATCAATGTTAGCCTCATATTATAAGTTGGAAAATGGTTCCTACTTTCCCATTTTTTGGTTTTGGCATTATTTCTCTCTTAAATAACACATTCGATTTCCTCATGAAGCCATCTGGGCTCAAAATGGCTTTCGTGACAATTAAGTCTTTTTGAAATGGCTTTGATAGTTTGTGTCTTTGAAGAAATCTGTCTATGCCACCGAAGTTTCAAATATATTGACATAACATTGTACATAATTTTCATTATGACCATTTTAATAGCCTACACATATGTCGTGGCATCCCCTCTTTCACATCTTACATTGCTCATTTATGTCTTCTTTTTTTTCCTAGTGTTTGTTTAAAGGTTTATCAATTTTATCTTCTCAAAGAACCAGACCATGGTTTCATTGATTTTCTCTACTGATTCTTGTTTGATTCTATCCTTATCTACTTACTTGAGTTTTATTTCCTCAATTTTTCTTTTTTCCAGTTTCTTTACATGAAAGGTCATTGATTTAAGCTCTGGGTTATTTTTCAGGGAGATCTAGCCTAGCTTTCAGCAGTTTATACCAGACATTCAACATTTATACAAAATGGGGTTCTCCAGAGAGACAGAATCAGTAGGAGGTAGAGAGAGAAGGAGAGGGGGAGAGAGGTCATAGGAATTGGCTCACATGATTAAGGAGAAGGAGGATTCTCACGGTCTGCTGTCTGCAAGCTGGAGAACCAGGAAAGCTGCTGATATAACTTAGTCTGTGTCCAAAGGCCTGAGAAGTAGGAGCACTGGTGTCGAGAGCAGAACATGGATGTCCCAACTCAAGCAAAGAGTAAATTCACTTTCCCTCTAACTTTTTGTTCTGATCGGGCCCTCAAAGTGTTGGATGATCCCCATCTGCTTTGGTGAGGAAGACCTTTACTGAATCTCCTGATTCAAATACTAATCTCTTCCAGAAATAACCGTATAGACACACCTAGGAATAATGTTTTACCAGCTATCTGGGCAGCCCTGACCTTAGTACAGTTGACACATAAAGTTAACAACTTCCGCGTACCATTTAGCTCTTTCTGGGGGTGGGTACAGAGTCCTATTCTATCTGGAACTGTCATTTAATTTTGTATTGTTTCCCTCCTCATAAGTGAGGTAAAGCATGCACAGCCCTGGGTGAAAAAAGCTGAGAATTTTGCATCATCTGCTTTTTAGTTTACCTATGGCTGGGTTTCCTCTCACTAAAATATAATACACCCCTAGAAAGGCCCCAAAGCACTAAATGAGATATATCGAGACTGTATCCCCAAAGCTTCAGTGCATTTACATTTAGTTTTAACTTTATTTGAAAAAAATCTGATCCCTTCTAGTAGTGGAAATCTATTAAAATCACTATTTTTTTTTTTACAAAAGATTTTATTTATTCATTTGATAGAGAAAGAGCAGAAGCAGGGTGAGCACAGGAGGAGGGAGCGGGAGAAGCAGGCTCCCCGCTGAGCAGAGAGGACGGGGATTAGGACCTGAGCCCACAGCAGACACTTAACGGACCCAGCCCCCTCCAGGGGCCCCTAAAATCATGACTTAAAACACATTAATTATCCCTCTCTCGTCACAGCTCTGGTATTTGTTTCATTGAGTACTCCCTCTTTTAAGTTTATGATTATTTTAAAATACTAAACAAAATTTATCCCGGGACTAATGACCACATCTACTTCTTGTTTGATGACTGTGACAACTGAATACTCATGTTTAATTAATATTGTCCCACTACTGAACAGGAGCCATCAATGCTCTAGTACATATCTGTATGGCATGTAGAACTTCCAGAGGAAAAAAGGATACGTAACTGGCATGAAGAGTCCAAACACAGATGGACCAACCCAAATTTTCCCTTTCCTCAGCTGTTTTGGCATCATGTAAAAATAGCTTCTCTTAAAAAGAATTTGATGTTATTACAATGTAATTTCAAACCTGCTGATACAACAGGGATTGATATTTATATTCTTCATAGTCATGTCTATAAAAAGTAGTAAAATGTTGATTAAATTGAAATTTTACTTCAACTGGCTTTATTGCGATAAAAAGGCACTGTATTTCTTCTTATTTCTTTGCCTAATCCACTTGCTGAAAATATAAATTCCCTAGGAAAGTATAACCTAGGCCACACTATTAAAATAGTAAGTAAATCAAAAGTAGAACGTGGAGAGTTTATTTGAAGATAAAATATTGCAGATAATGTGATAAAATACTTGTCCTGAAAGTTATTTTGCTAAGGCATGAATAACCTAGAATGAGGAAATATCTGTTCTTAAGATTTTGTATGCTTGCATGAGAAATATAATTTTTTAAAATATTTGTTCTACAGAAAAAAGTTTTATCTATGGACTCTATTAATATATGGTTAAACACTTATGATTGACTGTTCAAAAGCTCAGAAAGTATTAAATATGTCCAATGTCATTCCTTTTTTTTCCCCAAGATTTTATTTATTTATTCATGAGAGACACAGAGAAAGAGGGAGAGGCAGAGACACAGGCAGAAGGAGAAGCAGGCTCCATGCAGGGAGCCCAACATGGGACTCGATCCAGGACCCCAGGGTCACAGCCTGAGCCAAAGGTAGATGCCTAACCACTGGGCCACCCAGGAGTCCCTCCAATCTCATTCCTAAGTATCAAACTAGGAAATGCTGGCAGACGTTTGTTTTCACAGGCATATTTTCACTGTTAACACCTTTAAAAAAAAAGAGGTAAAGATAATTTGGTTCCTTATATAGTTGATAATTGGAAAATGATGGCAGTAAGTTCTTTGTTTTATAAACCACCTGTATGTTGCCCATATTATCATACATTAGTGGGTTGGAAAAAAAATAAAAAATACTTTAAGCATTGACAGTGGCTTTTCTTATAGTGACAATTTCATGACTATTTTATTTTTGTCCTGTTTGAAAATAAATTTTTGAATGAGAAGGAGAGAATAACCAGACAAGGAAATGACTAGATTTGGATAGGAAAGATAAGATAGCTGAGAAAACTAAGAGAAAACAGAAAAAAATGGTGTTCCAAGGTTTAAAAAATACTGAAAGGACATAAGACAAAAGAAATATAATAGAGCCTATAACTTGTAAGTGATCAGTGTGACAGTTGGCCAGCATGTTTTCCAGAAAATTAAAAAAAAAAAGGGTAATACAAACTTAAAAAAAAAATCTAAAAGCCCAGGAACAACATGTCCTTAATGAAAGTGACACCTCAGCAGCCATATGTAGAAATATGCAGCTTTTCTTCATAATTTAAAACCCAAGACTTCACAGGCTGACATTTAAAAGTAGAATCTTCTGGTAGAGGGATGGATGAGGGATAGCCACAACTATGTCCTCAGTTTCCCTTCTTCTTTGAGTTTCTTTTTATTAAGGCCGCTATCGAGTAGACCTCAGTGTAGGTGTCCTCTTCAGCACTTAGGCTTTTCCCTTTTCGTGCTTACCCCAGGGGAGCCCAAAACTTCCCTGGAAAGCAAAATTCTAAATCAATCAATCATCAATCAATCAATCAATCAATCAATATAAAGCAAAATAAAATTGAGTAAAATGGTTAAATAGGCTCAGAAGGTAATCTTGGTGTAGACAGAGGCTGCAAACTGGCCGACGCATGGTCCTCCTGTGTTCGGGAGACAACAGGGTTGGGGTGATGGATCCCTGGTCTTCGACGTGTCAAAGTGTCCGGTGAACATTGAGTAGGAAGTAGGTGGGGCTCCTTTTGGGAAGGTCGGGGTGAGGTGGGGGGCCGGGCGGCTGCAGGCAGGAGCTTCCCCCTCCCTGGGGCCGTGCCCCCTCCAAGCTCTGCAGAGTCCCCCACGGGTCTTCCCGGGGCCACCACCATACAGGAACTGGCTTCTCAGGTGGGGGGGTGCTTTCTGAAGCATCAGTGTGGCCTGCCTGGTGGTAACCGGTTGCCCTTCTCACCCAGCAGCACCTGTGCCCTTAGGAAGTTGCGTGACACTGCCTGGGCTGATGAGCAGTAGAGCTGGGGCCCGGTCACCCTCACCTGGGGTCCGGTCACCCTCACCTGGGACCCCGGTCACCCTCACCTGTGGCCCCAGTCACCCTCACCTGCAGACCAGCTGTCCTCACCTGAAGCCCTGGTCACTCTCACCTGGACCCCAGTCACCATCACCTGCAGCCTTGGTCACCCTCACTTGGGGACCCAGCCACCCTCACCTGGGGTCCAGTCACCCTCACCTGGGACCCCGGTCACCCTCACCTGTGGCCCCGGTCACCCTCACCTGCAGACCAGCCGTCCTCACCTGAAGCCCCGGTCACCCTCACTTGGGGAGGGTGGATCTGGGGACTGGATCCCTGGGGCCCTGTGTCTCATGAATAGATAAATAAAATCTTTAAAATCTAAAAAAAAAAAAAAAAAAGGAGCGCACAGAAGGCCGGGCAGCGGCTCCCTCCTGAGCCCGGGGACACGCGGGTGGCGACGGCAGGTGGTTTCCTGGAGCGCCGTGCTGGGAGGGAAGGCTTCCAGAAACAGCAGGGCAGAGGCTTTCCTACTAGTAAGTGTTTCCTGGGAGAATAAGGCTCAGGTAAAGTCTAACACCCCGAGTTTCGGCCTGTGAGTTCTAGATCCCCGAGCCCCGATACACATTTATTTCTGCCTCTACTTCCCCGGGTGCTGCTGCTTTTACAGAACCGAGTCACACCGGGAGTTTTGGACATTTCTGAGTGGGGAGAAGTTAATAGGGAAGTGAATTTGATGGGAACCCATTTGGCTTGATCTATAATTTGCAGGAATATGAGGCCATCTGCTTTATGTTCATGTTTACGTCAGTAAATTTGTCATTTTATGCCTTTCGTTTGCCTTATTTATGTAGCTGAAATGTCAGAGTTTTACTAATCACGATTAGGGAATATCGCCACCCAGGAAGATCGGGCCCTTGGTTGAAATGGAGCAGTAGCTTGCTTAGGGAATGGCTTGATAGGCTGGATTAAATTTGACCTGTTTATAGGATGTTGACCACGTAGAAATGCAAGGTTCCAGGGTCTGGCCGTCCTGACACTTTCCGGGGCAGCGTGACCAGCCGTCTCGTCTACTAGCTCAGCACAACTGTCCCATCCAGCTCTGCACCCTGCCATCCCGCCCCGAGGAACGTCCTTCTGTTCCAGGGGAAATTTCAAATAAAAATTCCACTTGAGTGTTTTTTTTTTCCCTCTCAATAAATGCTTGTCCCACCCTGGACTAGTTGCCAAGCAATATTACGATTGTTTTACAGTCAGTGGGAAGTAAATCAACGGTACTTTTCCATTTGCAATATGCGCCTCCCTGAGAAAGGAGGTTGTTAGGCAACAGATGACGTACGGGAGGAGCAGGAAAAAGCCTTTATAGTTAAGAATTCACACCAAATACCACTCCAAATTCTATATTGAGTCAATGTTTTAAACTTTTGTTTTGAAATAATTTTAGATTCAAATACGGTTTCGAGAAGAGTACAGAGTTCCTGTGCGCCTCCCAGCTACGTGCCACCAACGATAACATCTTACAAAACCCTAGCACGGCCACCAAAATCAGGAAATTGAAATCGGCACAAAATTACAAACTACAGACTTTATTAAGATGTCACCAGCTTTTACACTCACCTCCTTTTTTCTCTTTGCATTTTGTTTTTGCTGCACAAAAAATTCTGTAAAATTTCACCCCATGTGTCGGTTTGTGTGACCTCCGCTGAAGTCAGGATAGAAAACCGTCCTGGCGCTCTCAAGAGTGTCTTTCAGTCCGAACTTTTGGGGTTTTTTTCTTGATACCTTTTATTTTTTGGACAAAATTTCCGTTTTTGCTTCTAGAGCATTCCTCACTTCTTGTCATAGCTTTGTGTTTTACTGATTCCTATTTAAAATCACTGTCAGATAATCGCAACATTTGATATATCTTGTATTTCCTGTCGATTTTCTTTTCTCATTCAAACTGATATTTCTGGTTGCCAATATGACGAATCTTTTTGGAATATAGTCTGGGAATTTTAAGCCCTGTTATAAGACTTTCTCTGTTTATATCCCCTATTCCAGGATCTAACGGAGGCACTGAGGTTCAGGAGGCATGGCCCAGGCTCACCTCGCGCGGGCTGTGGCTTCAGTGCCGGGACGTCGGAACCTTGGCAGTGCTGCCCTGGTCTGCTCCGTCTGTGTGCTTCTCAGCGAATGACCAATCCGAGACCCCAGCAATATTCTGCACCACAGACGGGTTTTCGAGTGTTTTGCTTTGAGATGCTAATTGGTTTGGTGCCCAGGTCACTGGGAAATGTGCCCAGAACGCCATACACAGGGTCTCCTTCTGCAGCTGCCTCCCTCCTCCCGTGCACGACCTCCTCTTTCTACTTGGGTGGAGGTTGGATGCTTCATCTTCGCTGTCATCCACCTGGAGCAAGCAGGGGACGGTCAACAGGACTCCCAGTCTTGGCAGAGAGATGAAAGGGTGCGCTTCTTTGATGATGCTTCCTTAATTTAGGATGGGGATTAGCCACGAAGCTTAATCTCAGCTTCTGTAGCCTCAAGGGTCGGTGTGGAAAGAGGGGAAGGCCCTATCGCTCATGGATGGCCATTGGGGTGCCGACACAGGCCCCACAATGCGGGCTGGGAAGGGGGGTGCGGGCCTCCTAGGGTAGGGCAGAGACGGAAGGCGGCGCCCATCCGTGGTCCCTGTGGCACCCGTGGGCAACCAGCGAGGCACAGCTCTTATCTTCTTATCCCAGACCTGGGGGGGAGTCAGAGGAGTTGCAGGATCGCCCTTCACTCACCTTTGTATAAAGAGGCTGTGCTTTCTTGGGGCTTTAAAAAAATTCTCTTTGCCTTGGCGCTCCTGGTCCATGGGTTCGCCCATCAACTAGCCTAGGATTTGCAGGAGGTGAAACAAACAAAAACCCGAATTCACTTTCGGGTATTCCTCAAGTCATAAAACTTCTAGTTTGCCTTTTCTTTGCTTTTAGATTTCTCTGGTATTTATTTATTTTGTCCAGATTTTTAGCTATAATTGGTGGGAAGAATAAAGAAGAATGTACTAACTCTTTCTCTAGAATGGAGAGACCACCGCTTAATCAACTTGAAGCCCAGATATTTAGTCTAGGCTGATTTTCGGTTTTTCAGTATTTGCTAAATATGTTCTGAGTGCTATCAACTCTCCTGGAGAGTTATAAAGGAAGTCGAAGATTAGCCCCAGACCTCCACTCTATGACCATCAAACTGAGTCAAATTCAGTCAAAATATATGAAAACCTTCTGTTCGCCAGAGACATTTCTGAGCTAGGGTTAAACATCATAGTCTAGCTGGGGACATTGAAACACGTGATCCCATTACAAATGGGTAAATAATATATTATGAAATGTTTTAAAAGCTTACTGAAACACTGAATATTTTTCAGTGTTTTTTTAGTGAATATTCTTCAATATTCAATATTTTTCAGTGTATATCTCACTGAATATATTTCTCTTTTTTATTTCTTTTTTATTTTTTTTTATTTCTCTTTTTGTATATGTACAGTAGCACTACTGTCTTGTGATCATTGAGTTGGTTTTGGAAGGTAGGCAGGAGTTCGGTAGCCTGTTTGGGAGAGGAGACAAAGAACAAAGACGCCAATTTTCATACAAGAAGTCTTCCAAAGCCACACGACCAATGAAACCTATACAGACACATAACCATCAGATGTGGGAAAGGGAAAGGACAAAGAGTGGGAGAAATGAGGGGCAACGTGTTGTGATTTAGTTGCGGGGAGCAGCATGTTAGCTGCCAAGATCAGCCACAGACGAAGGCAAACCCTGTGCATTTGAGTCATGGGAGCAATGTGGGGAGAGCCACAGGACGGTCCTACAACGGGATGGGTGTGTGCTCCTATCTTGAGAATGGCTGCAAGCGAGGAGCTCCTTGTTAGTCGTCTGAATGTTAAAGGTGCTCCAGGAGGTACAACAGACTGTAGCTTACAAATGACAGGAGTTTCTTTCTCCAAGTTCTGGGGCCTCAAGTCCACGGAGATGGGGTGTCAACATGGTTACTTCTGGTGAACTCCCTCTGCTGAGCTTCAGACTGTAGACTTCTCCCCGAACACTCACATGGGCGGAAAAAGTGTTAAAACGCTCCCCAGGGTCACTCACATAAGGGCGCTAATCCCACTCAAAAGGGTTCCACCCTCATGATCTAATCTCCTGAAGCTCTACCTCCTAATGTCACCATGCGGGAAGCTAACATTTTATTTTATTTTATTTATTTACTTATTTTTTTTAGGAAGTTAACATTTTAATATATGAACATTGGGGGGAGGGGGGCATAATATTCAGTCTGTTACAATAGGAAAGAGAAGTAGAGAGCTGCTAAAATTAAATGTCAGCATCGTCTCTGTATAATGCAGTGCTCACTAGTACAAAGGAATAAGGAAAAAGAAAAGAATGCTAAAGAAGGCCACGGAACCTGATTATTAAAATCACTCCTACAGAATGACTCTGAGGTGACAGGACCATCTGTTAATACCAGGAAGAGAAAATATGATTATAAAAATTCTTGATGAAGTATTGTTTCTTTTTTAATTTTTTTATTTTTTCCTTTTTAATTTTAAAAAAACAGCATTTATTTAATTTCTAAATTACTTGACTATTAAAATTAAAAAATATTTATTTAATTTCTAAATGACTTGACTATTAAAATTAAAAAATCATTTACTTGATTTCTAAGTGACTTGACTATTAAAATTAAAAAATCATTTAATTTATTTAATTTCTAAGTGACTTGACTATTTCCCTTCAAAAAGCAACAATTTATTTTTGAAAATGTCATGCCAATTTTAGACTCTGATCATTTTTGATATTAGATCAATCGTAATGGAAGGAAGGGCAAAATCAACTTTTAAGAATTGCTTTCATACTACATTGACTTATATAATGAAATTAATTTTGAAATAGTTGAGTTATCTGATTTTAAAGAAACCACAGTATTAAGATTAAAGATGCGGAAAATTAAATTCCTCCTTAGTGTGATGACATGACTTACAATCTCTTCAGTAGGTAACAGCGATCAAACGAGTCCATTGAAATCACGCGTTGGTTTCTTAATATTTCATTAACTGATGGCATATTAGGAACCCTGACCCTATTAGGTTTAGGAAGGCCAAACCTGCTACTCCAAAGATGGGGAGACTGAAAATAGTAAGGCATAATTGTCTTACTTCCACCTGCCACCCAAAATGTCACAGAAAGACAGTGGGCCTTGGAAGGGAGAGGGCCTCTCTAGGGCTTTTGCAGGAACCTGTGCTCTGCTGAGGGCAGGGGGCCTGCGAGGCCATGGAACGGGCATGTTACGATGCGAGGGCATTTGGCCGTAGCCACGCTGACCAGACTCCAGACTCGTAGGGGCTTAAAGGCCAAGGAGATTATTTATTTATTTATTTATTTATTTATTTATTTATTTATTGAGATTATTTATTTTACGTCACAAGATGTCTAGAGGTAAATCCTCAAGGGTTGGCAGGACAGCTCACGAGTAGCCACAGGGATCACCTCCCATCTTCCGGCACGTTCCTGCCATCCTCTTGGTCTGAAGATGCCTGCTGAGTCTTTAATAACTGCATCCACTGTCAGAGAGAAGAGACTTTGAATTGCTTGTGAACAGAACCAAAGCACCCAGTTCTGTGGAGATGGAAAGGATCTTGCCACATGGTCGATTCAGCAAAAGCTGATCAAGAAGATGGGACTCCAATAAACGCGGGGCCCTGGAATCCTCAATGCGCTTTGCATTACAAGACTGAACTGAACGGCCGCATCCCCGGGAATAGGCTTTATTTTCTTGGGCCTTTCCTCCCCCTTCTTCTGGCCCAACAACTGTTTAGACTAATCTCTTCTTTCAGTTGACTCATTACTCAGACATCTCCTCTCTTCTCGTAGTTTTAGTATCTGATTGCAGTTCACTATGAAATTTGCTTTCTGTCTAGCTCAGAAAGTTTGATTGCTTGTATCTCCCAGCTTTTGTAGTATTTTGTCTCTTTGTCTCTGTGTATTTGTGGCCTTAAACCTCTCTGTGTGGCTTTCTTAGGTTGCAGTTATGGCCTCTAGTAGCTCCAAGGTTCACATCTTTTCAGCTTCGCCAATGGAAATGACCCAACTCTTATTTTTTTTTAATTCTCTATCTGAAATATCCTAGAGAAAGAGTGTTGATGGGTCTAGGTCATTTGCTTACCTCAGAAAACATGGGTAGTGAGATTAATTCCACTGTGAAATTTGTGTGAGTGAATGTTCAATCATTTCCCTAAAGAAAGAGTAGGGGGCTGCTTTTTTTTTTTTTTTTAAGATTTATTTATTTGAGGGGAGAGAAAGAGAATTTTAAGAAGGCTCCATGTCCAGCAGGGAGCCCGATTCAGGGCCTGATCTCACAACCTGAGATCATGACCTGAACTGAAATCAAGACTCGGATGCTTAATTGACTGAACCATCCAGGTGCCCCAGAGTAGGGGGTTTCTTAGAAGAATAGGGAGAAGAAGTCCTGATAGGATGAAAATTACCATATAGGTTCTATTTATTTACCTTTCCATGCTTAAAAATGCTACACAATAACTTTTTTTAAAGATTTATTTGTTTAGAGAAAGCATGCACGTGCATGCACAGGTGGGCGCGGGGCAGAGGGAAGGAACCTCTAGTGGCCTCTGCACTGAGCCTAGAGCCTGACACGGGGCTCGAGCTCATGACCCTGAGGTCATGGCCCAAGCTGCAACCAAGAGTTGGACACTTAGCCACTTGGGCCACCCAGGCACCCTTACCCAATACGTTTTTGTGGTATGGTCTGGAGTTCTTTTAAGCAGTTCATAAATTATTTAAAATTTCAAAAGAGAATCCTCCTTTCCCCTTTTTCTACAGGTTTTTATTTAAATTGCAATTAGGTAGCACACAGGGCCATATTACTTCCAGGTGTAGAATTTGGCGAGTCAACACTGACATGCAACACCCAGTGCTCATCACCACAGCGCGCTCCGTGATGCCTGTCGCCCACGCAAGCCGTCCCCACACACCTCCCCCTGGTAACCATCAGCTTGTTCTCCTTAGGGGAAAGCCTGTTTCTTGGTGGGCATCTCTATTTTTCTCTCCTATGATCATTTCTTTGCTTGTTTGTTTTTTAGTTCCACATGTGAGTGAAATCACGTGGTATTTGTGTTTCTCTGACTTAGAGAAACCCTCTTTTCTCTCTCTCTCTTTTTAAACCCTCTTTTCTCTTACATCAGATTGCAGGTTGTCTGCTGCCGAGCACAGCTGAGTTGAAAGATAATAGGAATGCATTTGGTCTAACCGACGGCGAACACAAGTATCAAGCAGTGTGCGTATCTTCTCAGGTGCTGTTCTTCTAGAGTGGACTCCAAGAGTTCTAACGAGAAAAAAAGAAAAACTATTAAACATATTTTACACTGACGAAAATTGTGAGGTAAAATACTACCTTCTGTCCAACAAATACTGAACCTGAATACACCCGTTAGAACCTTCTACGTTCATTACCACACTCTACCAAGAGTTATGGTTCCAGTTGGACAGTCACATTTGGGACCGGGACTGTAATTTAGCAAAACATACTCCCACTTAGATTCAGTTCAATCTCATTATCTCTGAGAACAGGGCGTCATTGCAGTTTGACTGAGCAAGTGATGTCTGGTGGCTTCCAGCCCAGGTGGGCAGTTAGTAATAAAGGCGGTGACTTGCTGTTGGAAGCATAAGTGAAAGGTAGGCCAGATGCAGAAGAACAGTAGCGCCTTTGTCTAAAGGCAATAAGAGCCTCGAGCTGCGTAAGATGATCATTAACACCGCTTCTACGTCTGTTACATCACTTCACTCTTGCATTGCCAGGGAGGCATTAATTATCCTCTTCATTTTAAGAAGAGAATTGTTACCAGAGATATTCACAGAACTTGTTCAAGTTCTCCAGACAGTAAGGTCTTCCGACCCTAGTTCAGCTCCATTTTTACATCATCACCCGTCCTTTGGACACAAGGGGAGATGTTCCAGGTCAGTTCTATAACAACGACGTGGAGGGACTTTACTTAAGATGCAACATGTTCATCTTTACGACAAAATCAGAAGATGGTGATTCATTCGTTCCTTCTACAGTGAATGTATTACAGCTTTATGTCCAGCGATTTGAACGATGCGCAATACACACAGTGGGTAAGATGAGAGAGGTCTGTGACAGACGGACAAACGAATGAGCACAGAGTCAAGCAGGCATCACGCTCCACTCCTGACACAGTGACCTGTTGAAGACCTGGCTTCAAAACCCTTACGAATTAGGAGGAGACACAGACACATCCATAAGCAAGTGCCACGCAAGGTGAGGGATACAAGGTACAGGACATACTAGATGTTTCGAGAGCATCTAAGTAGTGGAGAGGCTGACAACTCTCCAGCTCCGGGTGTGAGGCCGGCCCTGGAGGACTGACAGGACGCTTGCCACAGGGAGAGGGAGAGAAGGCCTCAAGCTCAGAGGTGAAGGTGTGAGGACACGTGAGGCTGGGCTGGCAAGACGTGAGGCTGGGTGTCCCTGGCAGCACATGCAGGCCACCTTCTGCACCCCAGGCTGGTACCCGGGGGGCACTGGGAGGGCCTCCTGAAGCAGCGGGGCCGCAGGGCAGATGTTTTTTGGTGTCTGGCTTGTGAGAGAATGAATTCCGAGCCTGAGCAGAGGTGATGGGGTGCACACGGATTCTGGGGAGGCCAGGCCCCAGGTGCCAGGGCGTGAGTCTGAGAGCTCAGAGAAAAGCCATACATGCAAAATTATATATGCAAGCAAACCTTTATTTGTAAGTAGAAAAAGGATCACGAGAGAGGCCTAACTTTCAAAGAACGACAAATGTCACAAAATTCATAAAATCCAGCAAAGTCGCCAACTCTATGAATTCCTTTCCTGACACAGCTCTGATGCACACACGTTAACATCTTACAGATATTATATGTAGTGGGTGTAGACCCTTCTGGATGCGTGCTCTTCAGTATCTTCTCATGACAGCAATTTCATAATAGTATTTTCTGTGGAAAGACGTGGAGGAAATTAATAACGTTTCCATCACAGCCGATCAATCCTTTTTTAAATTGATAGTCGGGAGGCAAAAGAATTGTGGCCTTCCACGTAGTCGTAACTGCTGCTGATAGCACTGCTGCGGATTGTGCCCTAAAGACGGGAATTCTGATCAACTTTATTTCAAGCATTTTTTTTTCTTTTATCAAATAAAGGAAGAAAAAAATGTGGCAGGTTTATAATCCTTGTGTGTGCCACCCTATGAATCATAGTTCTAACCCCAAATAACTTCTGTTTGGATTAGGCATTTACGGGAACCAAATAGTCTCGTAGATTTAGGTTCAAAAATTAGAATAATTTCATGTACATCAGCTTCTGGTTCTGTGCGTGTTACACCACACTGCTCTGCATTCTGGCAGTCGTAGGTGCCACAGGACACCTGCTCGGGGGGGACAGAGCCTCTGGCCTTCCTGCTGGGGCACCAGGTGTGTGGGTCTAGTGGGTGGAAGGAGCCCCTGGGAGCCATGCCCACAGCACGGAGGCCGCAGTCACTCGCAGCGGCGATGGCACAGCAGCTGATGGATCCCAGTGAAGCACGACCCCAAGTATCGGCAACGCAACTGCCTCTTTGCTGGATTCCAAACAAGCTCCGTGGGCGCCCTGGCACTGCTCAGCATGGGTGGGCGTGCGTGTTACGAGGGGAAATCACTGTGGGCACAGCCATCCTCACTGATAGCGAGGACACCTTTGGAAGAATTAGAACCTATGAATGATGAGCCCCTCCCAGGATGCTGGAAGAAAGAGGCCCCCGAGCCCACACTGCATTCCTGAGGAGCTCACCTCTGGGAACTGCTTGGATATGAAGAATGAGACAGGCAGGACTCATGGGAGGCCCGTGGATTTTCCTGGCTTGTAATCCTGGTTCGATGATAGTATGATACACAGGAAAAAGTAGGTGAGCCAGTTTTCCAGATTGGGTGGCCCCTCATCCTGGGATAAAGTCCCTCTTAGCACTGAAAATCTCTCATCCTAGAGATACCTCCCCTGGAGGTGAAAATCTTATTTTTCAGGTGAGGAAGTTAGGGAGACAATAGCGACCTAAGAAGGAATCCAAAAAAAGGCCCTACGGAGAGAGAAAAATTGCTGTTCGTGTTAAATGAAGGTAGCAGAGCCTGTCTGCCTCCATACTTGTTGCTATTTTTACCTCTGGCTACTGATGTTAGCATATTACTGTCATGGACCCTCCTTTGTGGGGTCCCTCCAGGTGACCCCGAGGTGCGGTGTACTCGCAAGCGTCAGCAGTCTGTCCTTGACTTGCCCAGGTATCAGTTGCGCTTCATGTTGAGATGCTGTCCCCGGGAATAAATGAGGGTCCCCCCAGTGAGGACAGAGGCTGTGCACTTGGAGCTGGTCCTGGCGTGAGCATCAGCCACCATCACTTGTGTTTGGCAGGAAGTCGGAAAGCAGGAGTCCTGAGAGGCTTCAGGGGCAGGGACCGGCCCCAGGTGCACCTGTCGCAGGTGTGGGTCCAAGGGAGCTAGAGGAGATCTGGGCCTCTGTGGGGTGCGACGCCCATGGGCTCCTCTGGCTTGTCTGGAGGTGGGAGCCAGGGAAGGCCAGGGGCCAGACAGCGAGGCCAGGTCCTGGCCACTCAGAGTGGTGGCAGCCGGGGTGTCGTGGGACTCGTGGGCCGCTGGTGGTGGACACGGCTGGTCGGGGTTCCCTCGACACCCTTGGCGTGGCCTTTGGCTGAGTGTGGTCAGTCTTCTGCTCGCTGATTAGCCTTGGGACCATTCTGGCTGTGTTTTCCAAGAATTTCCAACAATTTCCATAGTGAGGATAGCAGTCATAATGACGATGATGATGTCAGCGTGACGTGGACAGCAGCGAGACCTGAAGGCTCAGCGACTTTGTTATTTTGAGGGCGGGACACGTTCAGCTGCATCAGGAAGGCAGTTGATGGAGGCACAGTCCTTGGCACCACGTGCGGAGGGTACCGGGGTCGGCCTGGGGGACGGGCTGCTGACGCACAGACACTGAATCCCACGATGTCTCCCTCCTGGAACAGGAAGGATGGGCTACCCTTGAGTTTCTCAAGGTTGCCTGTGGGTCGTCACAAAAACTCACACGAGGAGAAGGACTCATTTTGAGAAGTGAGGCTGCTTCAGGATGCAAACGGGTGCTCCCAGGAAGGAGGCCGTGGGGTTCAGTGGGGCCTCCCAATCTCTCCACTGAGGCTGCAGCTTCCCTGGACTTAAACCTTGACTCAGCACATGCAGGCCACGTCCGTGCTGTCCAGTGATTGTCCCTGAGCCAAAGTTACCTTGTGAGGCCCCCAGTGTACCTGGAACTGTCGGAAGCGACATGATGGACACGGGGAGCAGGTCTCTGAGAGCTCTGCAGACGTGCAGAGGCCTTCGCATCCAGACCTGAGGCCTGCGGCCTGCAGCCACCACGGCCACCGTGGCCAGGGAGCCGCCCACACGCCCTCCAGGCCCGGCCTGCTGTCCTGGGTGAGTAAGATCCCAGGTTACCCGAGGTCAGGCCGTCGGGACACCTGAGCCACAGCAGGAGTCAGTGTCCCGTGGCTTTGGGGAGAGCAGGAGACCTGACGCGTCCCGCTCGGGTTCCCTGCGACAGAAGAGCCCGTGTGGGCTCTAAACCCCAGGGCAGCTCAGAGGAGCCTTACGGGGAGAAGGGAACAAAAAAACAGCTGGCTTTTTTTTGCAGGAGAATAAGACACATGCCTGAGTTATTCTTGAATTAACTGTAAGTTGTGTCTGTTTAATTAGTCGGTATTTATTTTCTTCTTTTAACATGTCCCACATTTTAGCCTGTTAAGAACTCATAAAAACCTAGCCTTCGACATTTAAATATCCAATCAGAGGTTTAAAGAGGAGTGAAATTAAATTGCAACGTAAGAGGAGAGGAAGAAAATGATAAACTACGAACATACTGTTGTATTTTCTTCATAAGTATCTAATTATTTAAAAATAAAAATAAATTACTTTATTATTTTGTTGTTTGCTTCCAATTGCAATTGTCAACTGGCTCTATTACCGTTCTGTTTAAACCATAGCATTGATATACTAGAACAGTAAGTAATGAGTAAAAATCTATCAGGCTGTTTTGATTCATAAATAATTCTTGAACTCTGGACATTCATAGAAGTCTATGTAAAAATTTCTTTTTTTAAAAATTTTTGATAATATCAATTGGAAAAATGAGATTATATTTAGAGAATCCTGAATTTCTATGCCTTTGAATACATGATTCTGAGTAATAGAAGTAACAAAGGTCAGAGTAAATATAGCCTCATTAAAACCATATAAACCACTACAGTACATACAATAATAAATTTGTTTTTCCTTAGAGCATGTTAAATGTTACTTTATATTCTAACTTCTGAACTTTCAGTTTTAATTTTCATACACTAGAGATCATTACTTTCACTCAAATAGTAACTTTAATATCTCAATGTTTCAGCTTAAGATAATAAAGATTTTTCTTTGCAGTCAACGTTCTAAGGCTAATTTTATTCTATGTGTGATTTTTTATTAAGTCATTTATGTCATCTATTTTATTATTATCTCTGATACACTTTTTTTTTAAAGATTTTATTTATTTATTCATGAGAGACACAGAGAGGCAGAGACACAGGCAGAGGGAGAAGCAGGCTCCATGCTGGAAGCCAACGTGGGACTCGATCATGGGACTCCAGGACCATGCTCTGGGCCAAAGGCAAGCACTAAACTGCTGAGCCACTCAGGGATCTCTGACTCAATGACATTTAATGCATGTTCATTTTTCATTCTTTCAGTTATTTATTTATTATTCAGGATACATTCCTAAAGTTTTGTTAGCCCGTAGAGCCAAGTCTCAACCCCAAGTAGGCTTTTCTTTTTTCATTCCCCCCCCCCGCCCTTTTTTTTCCAGCATCACTCAAGTATTTAGCTTGCATGTAGTTATTTCCCCCCTGGCTCTTCTATAGAAAGGGTAGCACCTTCTACAACACCTTAGTTTTTATTTCTCTGAAATACATATAAATTATTACTGGATAATTGGAAGCTAGTGATAAGCATTGATATTCCTAGGTGTTTCTCAATAGTGAATTGGGCCTAGGATTCTCTTTCTATTCCCTTCCTAAATGTTATTTGAGAATGTTTTGGTTCTTTTCATGTTGTCAGTCAGTTTAACACAGTCTTATGTGGATAATTGATTTAATTGATGAGTAAAACTCATCATTCTTCAATCCCAAATGGGATCTTCATGAAAGTTATGCCAAGATTTATGGGATCTTAAGTCTTCTTCAGAATATACTTCCATTGTGATATTATCTTTTTTACCTTCCCAACCATTTCTACCACCTCACTCCCGTTTTTTTGGGGGGGTGGGCTCTGAAATTGATGAATTTCCACCTTGTAGATTCCTCAAAACTCTTAGATCCTCCTTTGCAAGTCTCTGGATGGAGAATGAAGTCTCTACCTTAGCTCTTCAAATGTCCTCTGATCTGTATGTCATCTACTCTGCACTTCTGAAAGCCTTCATGGCTTTAGTTCTGGAAGCTCCACCCTCTCTTCTGAACTACTTCACTCTTGTGTGCAGTTTTTCCATTTCTAATCAGTGTTAAACTCAAGGTTAGGGCCATGCTATCCATGAAGCCATGTGCCTTAATATATTAGCAGAAACTAGAATTACTAGTTGTCAGCATGCTCTGATGACAGACCTATTTGTCTTTTCTATGACAAACTGTTTTCCCCTGAAGGAGGAATAAGTATCCACATCTTGTTTTTAAAGCTCATGCCAACTCAAATCATTCAATCTTTCTTCAACAAACATTTTTGAGCTCCTTCTTTATTCAGGTCCTGTGTTTGGTGATCAGGTCTTAACATGAAAACCAAACGAAACAAAATACAGTCCCTAATCACAAAGTTTTCTCAATCCAATTCATTAATTTGTCTTCTAGGTGAGAGTGTTCTAGAAGCAATCATAGTTGCCACATTTAGAAGACATGAACCCAGAAAGCTTCAGGAGATATTTGAATGGAGTCGCTTTAGTTTGGTGACGTGGTGAAAGGTCATTTCAGGACATCTTGTGCAAATACACGGCAGGGTGAGAGGCCACGCTTCTTAAAAGGGTCTGTAAATCACTCAGTGAGCTGAAGGGAAAGGTACGTTTGAAAAGTGTTAGGAAATATCAAAATGAGATGTTTATAGAAGCTGAACACGGAGGACAGAAGGCAATAATGTACTTGGAAGGAATTTACTTGAAGAATTACCATATATATTTTTGCTTTTGTACTTACTCTACTTCATTCATCTTTGCCAAAATCGCATCCCCTGTCTCATTCCTCTTCCACAGTCTGATAACCTAATCTACCCTGTAGAAGTCCTGACTGGAAATGGCTAATGTGTTCTCTCTTCAAGTACCAATTACTGCATAGTTGTAGCTCCTGGAAACGTCCATGTTTTAGCACATTCACAAAATGTACACCCGAGGGTGAAATTTTAGCCACTTAGCTAAGTGTGTATGAGAAATTGTTTTAAGCATTAGGTTTTTGCCAGCCCGGGAAATAGTTTCTGCTTCCTATTTCTGTCAGTTTCACGCCTGAAAACATAACATATACTTGAAGGTTGCAGCCAATTTGTAACAAGATTTATTCATCCCACCCTCGTAGACCAAGACTTCGATGATCAGTTGTGAAACTTAGAAGGTCCATATTACTTATAGATTTAATAAAAATAGATTTAATAAAATGTTATGAAGTTTAGTTGAATTTATGTATATTTGATAGTTTGTATCTTCTAAGGATTTGGTCCCTTTTGCCTAAGTTATTGAATTTGTAGTTACAGTTATTTATAGTGCTTTACTATGTTTTTAATGTCTATGTACTTTGTAGTCCTGATACGTCCCTTTCTTACCTCATATTGTCATTTGTGTTTTCTTTCCTTATTTTTTTACTAGCCTGGCTAGAAATTTGTCAATTTTATCTTTTCAAAGAAAGTTTTTAGATTCTTTGATATTTCCTATTCTTTCGTTCATTATACAGTGGTAATAATAGTTCTTTGACACTAGAAAGACTAATACTCAAGAATTTAAGGGTGTGAGTCAAATGTGTTCATGCTCTCAAATGAAGTATGCAGTAAGGATCATGTGTATGTACATAATCACACATGAGAATGCATGAGAGTAGAGTCGCCAATGCATGCACTTAACTTACTATAGACTGCAGCACTTTGTCTGGTTTAATCCACATTCAATTTTAATTTGTTCATTTATTCTTTTGTTCTGCAATTATTTACGGAAAACCTACCATGGCCCTGACACCTGCGATGGTCTGGGACTGTGCAGCAAACAAGGAGCCAATCCATGAACACATGAAGCCTAAATCAGAGTATGAGATATAAACTATAAACTAAAAAGTAAACGTCAGATAATAACAAGTGGTGTGAGAAAACAAAAGGAAGAACGTCAACAGGTGGTGCTGGGGGAGGGCTATTATATATCGGCTGGTACTGGGAGGTCTTTTGAGACTATGTGAGCTGAAGAAGAAAAATTGAGCCACGTAGACCAATGGATAAGAATACCTCGGGAGGAGGAAACTGAAGTGAAGAAAGCCTTGTGTGTTTAAGGAACAGCAGAGTGGTAGCTCTAAAAAATGTACTAACATTTATGAAGATGAAAGAGGAATAATTAACAAAAAACATCATAAGCCCAAGCTCTTAGAATTCAGTACCCATTCTGTACTTACTCTAGAGACAAGAAAGCTGTTAAAACTCTGGCCTCTGCCGGATACAGAGCTGGATGTTGAGGTCAAGCTAGTAGGAACCCTAGTCTCACCATCTACGTCGTCTCCTTCCATTATCCATGATGGACTAAACAGTTATCTCAAAAGTAGGACCATTTGGAAGTCCTGGTTCCTGCAGAGAGACTTTCACTTTGCTTTTCCTTTTACTCTAGCTGTTTGGTCATCCTCAGATTCTCACATGCATACACATTACTATACACAATCGTGCACGCAAAACTAAGTGAGAAAGACAGCATGTGAGGATACCTCCCTTCCAAAAAGTAATTTTTGCAACATGTAATTATTGGAATATATCCTGTCTTTAGAATATTACTCTTAAATAAGTGGTGACACCATAACAGTTAATTGAAAAGGAACCCACTTCCTCTGAGATAAGTGTAGAAATGCATTGCTTACAAAAACTTCAGAATACGTATTCAAATTAGGTGAGCAATATAATTTTCAAGTCAATGATGTAAACATATCTTTAATGTCATGTCTTAATTCCTAAGTAACATTTTATTTTTTTAAAGATTTTATCTACTTATTCATGAGGGACACAGAGAGAGGCAGAGACAGGAAGAAGCAGACTCCCCGCAAGGAGCTCGACTTGGGACTCGATGCTGGGACCCCAGGATCATGCCCTGAGCAGAAGGCAGACACAAACGCTGAGCCACCCAGGTGTCCCTCTAAGTAACATTTTAATATCTAAATATTTTTTTAAAAAAGGAAAGACAACAAGTAATAATTGGTCAGTGAGTTTTGCAATTGTTTATGACAAGTTTACAGCAATTGAAAATTTGATAAAAAGACATGAATTTTCCCTCTTGTTGAATTCTATTTAAACCAAAAATACAAAGGGTGGCTCAGTCGGTTAGGCGTCTGCCTTCAGCTCAGGTCCTGATCCTGAGTCCTGGGAGAGAAACCCGCTGAGGGCTCCTTGCTCAGCAGGGAGTGTGCTTCTCCCTTTCCCTCTGCCGGATGCTCCCCCTGCTTGTGCTCACTCTCTGTCAAAAAATCAATAAAATCTTAACGAAAAAATAAGCCAGAAATACAATAACTTGGTAATACTACATAAATGGGATGACACAATGCTCTGCTTTCTCTGTCTACAGGCAATTTAATTTGACTGCAAGGAACAGTCAAGCTTAGATTCTTTCACTGGTATTTCTTAGAATGGGCTACTTTGCAGAGTAAAGAATAGTCCAGAAGTCTGCCTCACTTTCCTGAGCCCTGTATCTCAGTCTTAGTCTTTGGTGGTGAAGCATGTTTTGCCCCCAGTGGATATTTCTTCTAGTAGATGGTTTACTGAGGGCCCACCATTGTACACGGACCACTGCACTGCATACTAAGAACATCTCTAATTTCCAGGAGCTTATAGTCTAGTGTCTGATAACAGGAAGACAGTTGCTCAGTGGCATATATACGGACAGGTGTAGTACGTTGGACCAATAAAATAATTATGTGTTTTTTTCCTTTTAGATAACTAGTGGAGGTGTTGATTCCATACGTTTCCATCTTTGGATCTGTAGAAGGATTATTACTGAGAAGAAAAGGAAATGTAAAATACAAAAATGTTTTCATGTTTTCTGGCCATGGTTTGCTTTGCCCTAATCTAGACGTTGATTTCTGACAGGAAGACAACGTGCCCAGTCTGTGAATTCTCTAGTGGCAGTGGCATCACGAATCTTTACAACTTCTGCATAGTTAGTACACGGCAGTAGGTGCTGAGTGATTGGGGATTGTCACTAACATCCTTCACGGTTCTCCAGAGACCTACTAGATAGTGTGGACCTGGAGATTCACACGTATATTGTGTATCTACTGCTCTCAGAGCATCCCTACGAAGGAAGGATTGAGAAGTTGAATTGATTATCTTCTCACTTGTGGTTATTTACGCTTTCACCAAGTTACATGACTTTTCTATCTCATTGTAATTTCTATTGTTCAGAGGCAAACTTTGTTAGAATTGGTCCTACATAGATCAAGAATCCACAGTTGAAATGTATACTAATGACCTCTAGGTAACAGTCCTTCAGCTCCTGTGACTGTGATAATACTCCTACCAAACATTATGAAAATACTATTTCAGATCCATTTATATTGATCAGAATATCCAGTAGAATGAACTCCAAAACCAACTGAAAGACATAGTCTAGAAATGAACAATAAGCTAAGCTTTCAGTTGAGTTTAATAAAATGAAATCTCTGTAAATATGGAGATGGGACAGTAGCATTTTCTAATAGTTTACAGCTGATGTTATGCATTATATACCCAATAACTGCCTTTTCTTTCCATAATGAAACTTTCACTTTTGTATTAATAATTATAATACTAAATAAGATTCTTGTTTAATTTCCAGGTGTATTTTTTTAGTATTAGTGTTTGGTTATAATACAGGCTTTTAAGAAGCATATGTTTGAGAATTTCTGATTAGTGAAGGTAAAAAAATAATCTTGAACTTGGTTATTTAGGAATATAGAAAGAAAACACATACACATATACATACATGCATGAAAAACATGATGCTCATCATGTATGGTACACTATGCACACTTGGATTTTTTTTATATATTGGTCATTTCTTTCACATTCTCAGTCATTGGTCATGAGGTCAAAAGTCTCATCATTCAATCAAGATTTAATCAAAATTGGGATTTTCAGAGCAACCAGAATGAGTTCATGTCTCAATATTTGATTTAGTGTAATGTTTATCTTTGTTGTTGTTTTATTTCTTTTGATAAACAGAATAAATCAATTTTTAAAAATAAAATCAAAATGAGTAAATGACACAATTATTCATTTGCTATATTTTTTCTCCTGTGTTTGCAATTATAGAGTACTGGTAAAGAATTTATTACACAAAGAATAATACTGATTCTGAAACTAATCCTTCATGTAAACCACCAAAACATAAGAATGCCCAACATTTATACATGAAGTCTTGCATTGAACAAATGTATACCTGCAAATTACTCTAATTTAGTTTTAAAAAGCAATAAATCATGATTCTATAAAAATATATTTTTTGATAAAATAGAATAATACAGATTCTATTTGCATATACGTATTTACACGTTTTAAATGCACCTGGTCTTGGAAAGAGTTCAATTTTTTGTTTATAGTGTCTGCATTTCTCCATATAAATTAATAATGATCAGACTGTTTGTGACACTTTTCAAATTCTAAATGATTTTCAAACTATTAATAAATCTTAACAGTGCTATGATGTAATTAAATATTGATGGCATGTGATTAAGAAGGCTCATGAACCACTTACTTCTGGGAATCTACAGAAATTTTACTCTTACATGATGATGAGGTGTTATAGTAACGAAAAAGAGACATTGCATGATGTAATTTTTTTTGAATGCATATTACCAAAAATGTAAAAGATATTCATCAGGTGTCTGTTTCTTGTCTTTGGCATCAATAAAAATAGAAGGAATATGTCTAACGTTTTGGTAAGTAATATATATTTTATGCCTCTAATTTTTCAGGATCTGAGTTGATTTGAAAGCAGAGTTCTGCTTTTGAGAAACTAGAAAAATAGCATATCTCTTAGTATAGTTCTCTGGAATATCAATCATTTCTATAGCACTCTGTGCAGGACTTGGAAAAAGACAAAATATTAGCATTCCTAGAAGTTCCTAAAATGCAACAATTCTGGGTGGTTGATTGAAAGACATGTGCATTATTTAGATAAAATCAGGCAGATGGAAATGTAGTTTTTTTTTTTTATCTCTCTTTGATTGGGATTGTAAAAAATTTTAAAGCCTGATATATTTTAGTGCTGATGGGAATATTATCCATAATCTATGCTTATAAAAACTATAAAAAGGTATAACTAAGATATTTTCTTTCAGTTTTGCCTATACTCAAAGAACATGAGGGCTCTGGTTTGGAAGATGGTGAGAGCAAGGTGCCACACTATTATTGAATATGCCACGGGGAATTAAAAAAATTACTTGATAAGGCTGCTGAAAAATTACTTCATTTTAAGCAAATTGCATTTTTATGTTTCTTACCAGATGAGTTTTGTAAAGGGAAATTTCGTATTTTCAACTCAACAGACTAGCATGACATTTAATTTTTTTAAATAAATGTGAGAAAATAAGAACATATACTGACAAAGTAAGTGTGATTAGTTTACCTGAAACTTCTCGTGTCGCACTGTGTTGTGTTAGTTAGTCTGCCTCACGGAGAAATAAACACAGCAAGCTTGGGGAGGCCCATTTGTGGAATGCCAGCATTGAGGAGCTTTGGCAACAGATCCTCAACAAAAACCACCCTAACCAGTTGCAAATTACTCCACCAACCATTACAGTATCTGGAATTGTCTTCAGACATACAACAACAGCAAAAGGAAACTTATTATTCTGGGAGAATCTATAAAAACTCAGTAAGAGCAGTAAGAGTATGTGGTGCTTGCGTCCGCGTCAGACACAAGTAGGATCTGTGCTCCAAGTCCTGCACTCAATGTAATAGAAGCTCCACTGTAGGAGTGAGAGGCCAGAGAGAGGGGGGGGAGCGGAAGGGGGAGGGAGAGGGAAAGAGGGGGGAGGGAGAGGGAGAGAGAGGGGAGGAGGGAGAGGAGTGGGGGAGGGAGAGAGGAGGGAGGGAAAGAGGGGGAGGGAGAGGGAGAGGGAGAGAGAGAGAGAGGGGAAGAAGGAGGGAGGAGAGGGAGAGGGAGAGAGAGGGGAGAGGGAGAGGAGTGGAAGGAAGGAGAGGCGGGTGGAGGGAGAGGAGGGGGGCAGGGGAGGGAGAGGAGGGGGAGAAGGAGAGAGAGGGGAGGGGGAGAAGGAGAGAGAGGGGAGGAGGAGAGGGAGAGGAAGGAGAAGGAGAGGAGTGGAAGGAAGGAGAGGCGGGCAGAGGGAGAGGAGGGAGGCAGGGGAGGGAGAGGAGGGGGAGAGGGGAGAGAGAGAGAGAGGGGAGGGGGAGGGGAGGAGAGAGAGAGGGGAGGGGGAGAGGGAGAGGAAGGGAGGGAGAGGAGTGGAGGGAGGGAGACGGGGAGAGAGGGAGAGGGAGGGAGAGGAGAGAGAGAGGGGAGAGAGGAGGCGGAGGGAGAGGGGGAGGCAGAGGCAAAGGGAGAGGGAGAGGAGGAGGGGCAGGGGAGGGGGAGGAAGAGGGAGAGGGAGGGACAGGGGAGAGGGAGGAGAGGGAGAGGGGTGGAGGGAGGGAGAGAGAGAGGGAGGGAGGAGGGGCAGGGGGAGGGAGGGGGAGGGCTCGGTCCCTGTCGTTCCAGGCACAGGCTGCTGTTCTGTACTAGTTTCCCGGGGCTGCTGCCAGAAACCACACACACAGGTGGCTTAAAATAAGAGAACTTGCTTGTGTCGCTGTGGGCTGAAGCTCAGGCTGGCAGCACAGTGGCTCTGGCCCCGGGGCTCTAGGGGAGGGGCCCCTCCTTGCTGCCCCCTGGAGCTCCCCGTGCTCCTTGACCTGCGGCTACATGTCTTCCATCTCCGCTCCGATGGTCACACTGTTTCCTCCTCTGTGCATCATTCTATGGATACATGTCATGGGATTTGGGCTTATTCGGATAATCAGGATGAACTTTTCACCTTCCTCGATGGCTACTCGTGCCTGTACCTGAGGAGCAGTGTCACACGACTTCCTTACCACAGGATTTTGAAGGTTCGACCCACATCTCTCCCCTTGGTTTGTCCCGTCATCTCAGGGCAAGCTGGAAGCGCTTCTACCCCGCATGCATCCCCTCAAGCCTCGTGGGCCCCTGCACATGTCGAGGGGAGCTGCGGAGCACTGGACGGGAAAGGCCATGTCATGGGGTGCAGTGCTGGGCAGGAGCGGCCATGTCACTGGGGTTCAGAGCACTGGACAGGAAAGGCTGTGTGTGTGAGGGTGGTGGAGCCTTGGACAAGAGAGGCCATGTAGTGGGGTGCGGAAGAGCTGGACGGGAAAGGCCCCTCTGTAGATTTTTCCTGAATTATCCCATCTCTGTCCCCCCGGATGCCTCTTGGGTTACCCCGTCATATATTCCTGGCTCTCACTGGGATGTTGAGCGCGTGTTGCAGAGTCGCACATCTGCTTTCTTCACCGAAGGCCTCGTCTGGCCCCACGGCGTGGACCCTTCTGTCTGGAGCACGCGTTCCTAGCAGTGAATTTGATACTCGGGGTCTTCTGTAGTTTGGATACGCTGAGAATTTTCCAGATTCTCGAAAGCTGGCTCCTTCCCCCCTCACCTCTGGCCCCTCAGCTTGTCCCGTATGGTGCTGCTTGCGATGGAGGAACCTAGGCCTCCCCTGGCTGGTCTGCTGGGCTGCCCTGGGCTCAGGCCCAAGCGCCCCTCATGGGGATCAGGTGCCACCGAGCGGCAAGCTTGGTGGCCTGTGTCCGGGACCGTCCAGCAGAGGCGGCCTGCCCTCCAGCTCCAGGCCACAGGCCCTGCTGAGCCTCAGTGGGGGCCTAGCCCCAGCCCCATTACCACGACTCAGCCCTGCAACCCGAGGACGGTGACACCGCCCTGACTGGCCACCTAGTAAGTCCGAGGTTCCAACTCAGGGGACGCGCCACTCACTGGCCCCCCACCTGGGATTCCCCAGGATCGACCCTGTCCTGAGCCAAGGAACCAGAGTGGTGGCTCCTCGGTGACCGGACTCAACGAACCAAGAATGAGCTCACTTGGTCCTGCAGAGGGCTGGCAGGAGGTGCGAAATTACCAATAAGGGAACAATCTAGGTGGATTTCTGACCTATCATGTCATTTTATAAGCAGATTTAAATGTCATTATTCGTTGAAATGCTTGGTAAGTTACACGCGTATACACAAGCGTAGCGACGTGCAAGCGTTAGGCTGTACATGGAACCATGTGGCTCAGCACACAGCCCTTACGCATCATACGTGATTACGTGTGTGTTACATATGGTAACATGGGCGATCAAGTCCCTACTCTGCACGCCTCCAAACAGATAATCTGAAGCCTACATTGAATTAAGCTTAATTAATGGAAAAATACTTTTAATTACTGAGTCAGGCATATCAGATGTGAATTATCTGAAATAGGATTTTTTTTTAGCAGTTTTCTTAAGATTAATCTGTAAACTCAATAAACCCTCTCAGTCTTATATCTAGGAGTTTTTTTTTTTTTAAAGAGCAATTGATTTTGTTTCCCTTATTTCACTTTTAAATACATCAATAGCGTTTCATTAAAAATTGGAAATAAAGGGCTCCTGGGTGGCTTAGTCGGTTTGAGCACCCAACTTCTGTTTCCACCTCAGGCGATAATCTCAGAGCTGTTAGGTCAGGCTCGACCGAGGCTCTGGAGCTGCTTAGGATTCTCCCTCTCCCTTGCCTCTCCTCTCCAAAAAAGAAAAAAACAAGGTGAAAATGATCTTTCCGAAGCAACGTGAGTCATCATCTTATTCCTTAGAGACAGGACCAGTTGGAAGCATTGGATAATCTTCTAGACTTTCCACGTATACTATTTGCATTTGGCACTTCTTCATAAAATCAAATCATATTTTCGCCTGCTTTCTTCAATTTACTTTTTTGATTAATTATCATTATTTTTTTGAGAGACAGAGAGATGGACGTGCATGGGTACAAGAGTGGGGCGTGGGGTGGGCGGCAGTGGGGAGAGGGGGGAGAGAGAGAATCTCAAGTAGGCTCCACGCCCAGCTGGGAGCCCTCATGGGGCTCGATCTCACTGCCTGAGCATTGCCCTAAGCTGAAACCACCTGGGCCCCACTCAGGTGCTCCCAGGGTTGCTTACCCTGTTGGTTCTTAGGTCATAGTCACTGCGGGAGGTGTGCAGTCGCTTGCTACCTACGTCCAAGGGAAGGAGAGCATGCTGCTGGTTGTGAGCACATCCCCCCCGCCCCCGGCTCCCTGAGGTCCCCAGAGCCCAGCCAAATGCCCGGGCCTGGCTCCCTGGGTTCCCTGGAGGGCCGGCCCACTCCCTTGCAAAGAACGGGAGGCACCTTTGCCGTGTTTCAGGAGGGTTTTTGAGGTTCCCGGCCGGGACAGGGCCTCTGTGGCCTCTGCTCACTATCATGGTGACAGTGTTGAGCCTGGGCCCAGTCCCAGGGTCCTGCTGCTCTGCTGGGTTGCCCCGTCGGCCGCCCTTCCCAGACCACCCCAGGGGGCTCGGGCTGCCAGGGCCCGCTTGGTCCGAGTGGGGGCCACGACCCCTCGGGTGATCTTGGGGCAGTGCTTTCCCCTGGGGCATTTTCCTCTCTTAAAGGTCCTAGGAGAGTTGTTGATTTTCAGTCTTTTCAGCTTTTTCCGTATTGTTGGACACAGTGGTGACTTCCAAGCTCTTCACCTGTGGAACCGGGAAGCCTCTCTGACATATCTTTCTTTGGTTTGCTAAGACTCTTCAGTTTGTAATTTAAAAAATAAATTTGGAAATATTTGGCTATATTTTTTTTTTTCAATACTTGGTTCTTTTCGAGTTTTCTTTCTTTCTATTCTGGGACATCAGAATTGAACTCCTGGTATTCTTATGCGTGTCCCCGAGACGCTCTCATGGTTTCCTAATTTTTTTTCTCCCTGTTTTTTAGATGGAATCAATATTGATTCAATAATATTGAATCTGGAGCATGTCCTGGTGGCTCAGCAGTTTAGCGCCGGCCTTGGAATCAGGATGTGATCCTGGAGACCCGGGATCGGGTCCCGCGTCGGGCTCCCCGGTGGAGCCTGCTTCTCCCTCTGCCTGTGTCTCTGCCTCTCTCTCCTCTCTGTATCTCTCATGAATAAGTAAATAAAATAAAAATCTTTAAAAAAAATAATATTGAATCTATAGTCAGACTTACCAACCCACAGTTTGTCATCTCTGGTCTGCTCAAAAGCCCTCTGATTAATTTTTATATTTCAGTAATTATAAATTTTAGTTCTGGAATTCCCATTTTGTTCTTCTTTATGGCTTCCATTTCTCTGCTCAGATTCCTATTTCTTCCTTCACCACAAGTATATTTCCTGAGCATATTTATCATAATGGCTTGAAAATTTCGCCTGTTGCTGCATCTGAAACCCTGAGCGACTAGTATCTCTTCATACTGCTTTTCTCTTGAGTATTATCCACATTTTCCTCTTCCTTTGCGTGGTCAATAATTTTCAATTGTATCCTGAACCCATAGACACTGGATGTGATAGAGATAATAGATTCTATTATGTTTCTCAGAAGATTATTGATTTTTTTTTTATTTGCTTGTTTTTGTTTCTCGCAGGCAGTTAACTTGGTGCTGAACCCTATCTCTAACCCTGCTTCCTTTTGATGAATAACACTGAAATCTGTTCAGCTCTTTTGCTTGGCTGGGTTCCTGGTAGACTGGCCCACACATGCATAGTTAGGGGTCAGTCAGAGATCTGGGCAGAGTTGTATATCCAGAACACGGGACTTTCCCTCTCTGTTTCTCTCCTTTTCTTTATTTCTTCCTTTTCTTTCTACTGCCGTGGTCACCCTAAAACTCTGTCCTGTTTCTCCTGCTAGAAACCCTGTGGATTCCCTCTCTGAATCTTAGCCCCCCAGTGGGCAGTGACTGGTGCTTGTTTTCAGGTGGAGAGATATACCAAAGGCGACCTCATTCATTGCTGGCTCCTTTATTCCAAACGCTCAACTCTCTCTCGTTTATTATTAGGTGATGCACAAAGAAGACTGCAGAAGACGAGACAATTGAAACTAATTATTCTGCATGAATTTCAAGAGAAACGATGTGAGATACGAATATTGGTCAAGATGAAGCAATTTGTAGATTAAGAGACTTTAGGCAAGGGTAAAACATATAAATTAGTTATTTAGAGGGAAATGGATAGGATTTATGCGCCATGCCATAGTTATAGGGTTGTCCCAATTTATGGAATAAAAAAAGCACTTGAATGTCATGAGAACTACATACAATTAATCACATACAATTTTAATGTATACAGAATATAATTTTTATTTTTTTATTTTATTTTTTAGTTTTTAAAGATTTTATTTATTCATTCATGAGAGACACACACACACCACACAGAGAGGCAGAGACACAGGCTGAGGGAGAAGCAGGCTCCATGCAGGGACCCCCGATGTGGGACTCGATCCTGGGTCTCCAGGATCATGCCCTGAGCTGAAGGCAGGGCTAATACCGCTGAGCCCCCCAGGGATCCCCCCAGGAATATAATTTTTTAGAGCATAAAGTGAGCATTTGCCAATTTTTCCTTCAAGGCAGTTTCCTAGGAATCACATATACTCACATTTTATTCTATTTGATTGTATATTTTTAATAAATCAAAAAATATTTTTGCATGCACGCACCCTCAGAAAAAAATAAGTCAACACTACTTTTTTACTTTATCAGCAATAACTGTCAACCCCAGGTACCATATTTATCGAAGGTCAGCTTCATGGGATTGAATGAGAAAATAGCCGTTTATTGTTTTTGCCCCAGAGACCTTCATTCAGCTGAACTAACGGGCTTTAACAGTGTGAGGATAGAGACCGTTAGCAGACGGTGATTTGGTGCTAATTTCTGTGAACCCCATGGATGGGAAGAAGGAAGGAGGACCGCCAGGGCAACGTATCCCAGTGTCTGCTCCTTCCGAGAGCTGGCCTGCTCGCTCTCTCAGCCAGCGGGGGCCCCGTGTCTACCATACATCACCCCCTCATAAGGCTTCATATTGTACTAGAGCCTATTAATAAAGGTGCTGAGATTTCTGCGGCAAGGGAATCCATTCAGTGGTGTTTCATCTGCTGTTTCCCTAAACATATTTGACTACAAATGTCTTGTCCACATATGAAGGGGTGATGATAAAGGTTGTTCTCTAGGAACAGACTGCTGACTCAGAGGGGCAACTGGTCATTCAGTGTGTTAATGAGATTGACTCTCTGGGATTCGGCATGTAAAGTGGGAAGGAGCCCAACTCCAGTAGGTTGATGGCCTGGACTTTGAGCAAAAACTCTCCTTAATTTGGATGTTTCCGAGTGCTTGACCTATGAAACCCACTGAGGTGTCCCAAGGAAAGAGAAAATTTGCCACTAAGCACCTTACTAATATCTGATGATATTAGCATCAGCTATTAGTTGATGATATTAGATATTAGCGTTCTAGATGTGGGTCTCTTTTTCCCCCATTCTGCAGGTCTGGGGCCTAGGTACGTAAGGATGTGTTTGGCAGACAAAGGCGGAGTGTGTGTCGAGGGCAACTTGAGAGTTGAGCTGCGGCACATTAACACTGGGTTTTCGTGGATGGATGTGGATGTCTGATGTCAACCGAGTGGATGGGCCTCTCAGAAGTACTGTTTGGACCCTTACAGTGGACCATCAGTTCATTCTAGGAAATCTCACCCAGAGAGAATCCTTTTCATCCCTGTGGCCATAAATCTGGTTAACCCACCTTAGGTATCCCTATTTGTGCTCATAAAAAGATGACCCTTAATATCCAAGGAAGTCAGACTCGGTGGATCCTATGAATAATTCTAAAAATAAGTTCTCTTATTAATAATAAGAGATAATCATTCTCTTACTGATACTTGCTCTCCCTTCTTGATGTTATGGATGCACAACCATTGCTCACAATTCTCCTCCCCCCTTGTTTACCCTGGCAAATGTTCTAAAGGACTCAGCTCTGTATCCCCTCTAATGTTAAAACATTCATCAACACCCACACTAACAGAATTAACTAATTATTCCTTTTTGCTTCCTTAGCACATTCTTTATTTGTTCATAGCGTATTGGAGTTGTTTGTTCATTTACTGTGACATTCTTGCGGGGCTGGGTTTCTGATGTTTCAGTTTGGTCTTGCTTACAGTCGTATTTAGGCCGTGTCCAGTACCTAGTAGTGGTACTCGATGTACTCAGTAACATTAGTCGGCTCTCGAATAAAAATAATAACATGAGAGTTCTTTCTTGTCTTCTTTTTCTTTTCTTTTCTTTCTTTTTTCTTTCTTTTCTTTAGTTCCTTTCTTTTCTTTCTTTCCTTCTTTCTTTCTGTCTGTTCTTTTATTTTTCTTTCTTCTTCTCCTTTTATGTTTCCTTTACGTTCCCTAACTCTTGTCCAGGTCTAGGTTGTATGAATTTCAGTTTCCTTCTTCCAAGATACATTTTTCCCAATTATGTACCAAAGGGACAAACAATCTTGGCCTCCTCTTTAAAAAAACAAAAAAAAACAGTACATTCACAGAAGTCATAAAACGAGTATGTATCATTTTTGGATGCTTCCTACATGAGGGACTACTTGCTCATTTTTGCTGAATATAGATTATCCAGAATAAAAAAGAAAATGATTACTTGGGACTAACAGAAAGTTATTTTAAGTGCGACAGAAATTACCACATTATTTTTTTCCTTATCTTTTCTACCTTTGGGTCCACAATATTTTCAACTGAGGCAATATTTCTGACAGCGCCTGTTTGTTTTTACAATCTACAACAGAATGTCATATTTAAGAAGATAAATTCTTTGGGTATGGTTCCAATCAATTCCAGGAACACAGCTAACTGGCACAGAGCAGTTTGGCAGCAGCCTGCTGTCAGTTCGGGCATCCGCGTGCACCTACCAGCTCTTCCACTTGGAAATTGGCGATTACATGGCAAAACAATGGAAAGTGAATGATAAACCAAATATCAAGTACTTACATATTAAATACATATATACTGTATACACTCTCAGTGTATTTTGTTCAGGATTTGAGACAGCGCAGGTTTAATGAGCTGATGTTTACTGTAGCTACCTAAAGAGTGAAACGGTTTCCTGATGTAGACTCTTGCTCTTACTTAAGTTGATCCATAATTGTTAAGAAACACTTTTAAATGAGGAGGGACAGGTATCACTAGAATGTTTAATGTAATGAAAATGATGAAAATTTATAAAGTGGTTGGGCACTTAGATAGGCAACAAATGCTACTATCCCCAACCCTCTCACAGATGAAATACAGTGTTTGAGTCTTGGGAATTTAAAAAACAAGCAAAAACATTCAACAAGTTAGTATTAAATCAGTGTTTTTTTAAAGTAATCATTCTTAAAGTAAGAACTGATACCCATCTCTTCATTTTCTATTACATTGCATGGAATTGAGCAAATACCATTATGAGTAAAATCTCACACCTTAGTGAATGATGCTTATTTTAGCACATATCTAGGTTGATACGTGTGAATGAATTTAAAATCTTACTTTAGAATTGCTAATACATTAGAAAAAACTCACCTTTTGCTATTTACTTACATAGAATTTTTAGCATCTTCATAGGAAATCAATAATTTAAAGAAATTCTGAAATTTGATGAATCCATATACTTTCTGATTCTGGGTATGCTCTATGTCTTGAAGGTCTGTGTCAACATAATTGTGTATGATCTAATTACGAGGTAAGTAAAAAGACTGACCACTAGCAATATGGAACTTAATATCTAAAAGAAAAATTCATCAAGTAAATCAATGAGGAAGTAACTATTATTTCAATACATTTTAATGATCGCATGTTTTATTAATTTATGTATCACTCATTAGCAAGGAAGAGTTTCATAAATGAGAGATGCTTCTGGGGTTGATAAAAAAGATAGAAGAATCAGATAAAAGAGATTTTTGAAGAATACATAACAAAGACTGAGGAAATTTAAGCTTCCTCAATGTAACTGAGGTTGTCTTATACTATTGTATCTGTGTATAAAATTTTGAGAGCACATTGAGCTGTGAGGCATATTAGCTTTAGAATAAAAATATCTGGGTTCCAGGCCCAATCTTTAGTGACAAACTTCTTAGTTTTCTCTCATTAAAAGTGGGTATGTTGACACCAAAAGTAAAGGCAATAAAAGCAAAAGAAAGCGAGTGAAACGACATCAAACTAAAAAGCTCTGCACAGAAAAAGAGACCATCAACAAAATGAAAAGGGCAACTTACTAAATGGGTGAAAATATTCTCAAATCATGTATCTGACAAAAGGATAATATCCAAATATATATTAAAAAAAGAACCTCATACAACTCAACAGCAAAAACACAAACAATCTGATTTAAAAAGTGAAAATGAGAATCTGAACATTTTCCCAACCAAACAGATGTCCGACAAGTACAGGAAAAGAGGTTCCACATCACTCACCATCAGGGAGAAGAAGTTGAAACTGCAATGAGATATCACCTCCCAGCTGTCAGAGTGGCTACTACAAACAGGTATAAATAAAAAATAAAAAATAGAAGTGTTGGCAATGAGGTGAAGATGGCCAAAACATGGAAGCAATCAAATATGCATCAATGGATGGACAAAGATGTGGTGTGTGGTGTGCATGGCACATACACATATGAACGTTATTCAGCCATAAAGAAGAATGACATCTTGCCATTTGTGGGAAGATGGATGAACCCTGAAGGCATTATGCCTAGTGAAATAAATCAGACAGAAAAAGATCTCATATGATCTCACTTCTAGGTGGAATCTTAAATAAGCAATAAAACTGAGCTCCTGGGTACAGAGAACAGAAGAAGACTGGTGGTTGCCTGAGATGAGGTTGGGAGTGGGCAAAATGGGGTCAAAAGGTACAAAATTTCCAATTATAAAATGAATAAATCATGGGGCTGTAATGCACAGTAGGGTGACTGTAGTTAAGGATATTTGTATTTAATATTTGAAAGTAGCATGAAGAGTCAATCTTTCAAAGTTCTCATTCATGAGAAAAAAATTTGTAAAAATATATGGTGATGGATGTTTAACTGGATTTATCGTGGTGGTCATTTTTGCAATATATACCAAATTGAATCATTTACATTGTATGCCTGCAACTGATATAATCTTATGTCAGTTATACTTCAATTTAAAAAAAAATCAAAATCAAGTTTAAAAATAGGTGTGATAATGACTGTTCTATCTAAGCACCTCATATAGCTATTAAGAGGAAAGCACATGAAAGTCAGGGGAAACGTTAAAAGCATCACAAAACAATGCAGCTTTCCACAGTAGGAGGAGAACGCAGGTATTTGGAATTCTGAAAACAACTCTGCTTATGAACTTCTATACACTTCCCTTACGTGAACTTTGGGGTTTGACTTTCCAAAACTTATTTTTACCTGCTTTTCAGAATATTGTTGCACTTCTGTTCTAAAAACAAATACTGGTAATGTCCTCAATGGATCATTCTTAAAAATAGCACTTCCTTGTACTTTAGTTTTCTTATATGGTTCTCTTGCAATTACAAAGAAAAGATTTCAGTAGGAATTTCATTTTGCTACGAGTTTTTGTTTTCTCTCTGCGGTTGTCATTTAAAAAAATATTAATTTGTTTATTAGAGAGAGAGAGAGAGAGAGAGAGCACAGCCAGGGAGAGAGGCAGGCTCCTGGTCGACAGGAAGGCTGTGGCGACGCTGGACCCCAGGACCCTGGGACATGACCTGAGCTGGGGGCAGATGCTTAACCCACCGGGCCACCGAGGCGCCCCTGCTGTTGTCATGTTAAGCAGTACTTACTTCTATCTCTGGGATTTTTCTTGCGTTTTGAACTGTGGTCTGAGTTTCCAAACAGAAGATGCATTCCTTTTTTATCTCAAGAAACATGTTAGGCCTATTGCATGTAATGAAGAACAATTGCTAACTCTTATTAATATATGCCTGGACTAACTTTTGCTGAATCTGTTATAGGGGTTGGCATTGGCACAGACCTTGAAGCTCTCAGGTCTTTTGGGACCTGGTGTGATGTAATAAATCAGCTGCGTGTTAGATAATATAAGGTACGTGGGAATGAAGTCCCCCAGCTCTTAATCGATTATTTATGGTGCCTGCTAGGTACAGAGGACAGTTTAATTCATTTAACCACGAGGCTCTTTTCCTGACTAGAAGATTTATTTTAACACCTTTAAAAACGGTGAAATGAACATAGGTGGTATCCAGTTGCTAATACCAAAATCACAATAGCCTACAGCAAGGGATATAAAGGTTTCTTCTCGAAGTTTATTTCCACTAACAAAATACTAAAAGTTTACCAAAGTAAATTCTTTAAATTTAAAGAAATACGATGAATAAATAATATAGTGATCCTTGGGGAAAAAAAACAGGAAACATTATGTGGCATTTTTTCATAGTTAAAATGCTTTCTGCCTTTTTTCAAGGCAGCTGGGAAGATGGTGGAAATGAGAGTGAGCGTGCCTACCAAAGACAGCCAACCGTCTTTCAAGAGAAGACCATGGTCCTGCTTGGAGAAACTGGCCAGGAGAAGCCCCCTTGACACGACAAAAGCATCAGTCTGGGCTTTCAGAGGCCCAAGGAGGCCAGGGAAGGCCGCCATATTGACAAAAAATGCCCATCCTGGAAATGTCTCCGTCTGAAGGTGGATCTGTCTGGCGTGGCCACCAAGATGACGATGCAGAAGACCACTGTCGTCCG
The DNA here is from genome assembly GCF_011100685.1 of Canis lupus familiaris. Taxonomy (NCBI): domain Eukaryota; kingdom Metazoa; phylum Chordata; class Mammalia; order Carnivora; family Canidae; genus Canis; species Canis lupus. The sequence goes on along the minus strand of NW_023330756.1, from coordinate 2,091 downwards.
GGGAGGCTACCTCCACTGTATCTGAAGGTACAGCCACAGGAACATGTCCCTGCACCCACCCCCTGCTTCAGGGATGCCCAGACCACTCAGGGACTGTCACAGGGGCAAGTGCTGGCCCTTGAGCAAGACTGTGTGCTTCCTTGTGCTCAAAGTCAAGAAGGCACTAAGAAGTGGTTCCAGAAGTTCTGAGATGAAGCTTCTGACCACACCTTCAAAGGAAATCAAGCTTTTTCCCATTAAAAAAAAAAAAAAGTTTTCCAAATGAAGCCCTTAAGATAGATTCGAGAGCTTCCAGGAGACATCCCCAACTTCTGTTCTCCGACCAATTTTATAACGTTGGTTTCTGTGTTTGGTATTGCAGTCCACAATCCGGAAGGCAGAGAGGGTACAGTGAAAGTAGGGCATGGTAGGGAAGTGAATCTCTGCCTGCACGTAAATTAGCCCCAATTAAATTAGCCGTAAATTAGAAGTTCAATGTGGTCCTCTTGGCTTCTTTTCCAGCTAGCATGTTCCACTGACTGCACACACAATAGCCCCAAATCACAGCCTGATTAATAATCTCCACGTTGTATCTATTCAATCACGGATGGTAGCAGTACATAAAATGTCAACCATTCCTTGTTTTCGAGTACGCTGAATAATACAAATATTCTCATACTTGTGGTGATTAGTGACATCAGAAGAAAAACAGACACAGGTCCATCATTTAATCAAGAGTCCCAGAGCAGTACTTTAAGTTTTTTATTAACAAAGATTCTACGTTATTTAGTGTGTGCTATTGGTTTTCAATATTGGAAAAAAATATTACAATTGACTTCTACGTCTGCTATGTTAAATATAAGGAGTCTATCGAAAGTCTTCCCTAACCAACACATTTGAGCCATTATACTAAATTCTCAACAGCAGTCTTTTAGAAAAGAAAAGAGGACTATCTATTAAGGTAAGTGGAGAAAAAGAGAATAGCAAAAATAAAGAGGAAAGAAATATTATTTTCTATTTTTTCAATCTTTTTGTCATCAGAATATGTTCACAGCATTTTTTTTTTTAATGATCTCGTTTGTTGAATTTGTCCCTGGGGTATATATCAGTTTGATCATGCCCCCACATTCCTCTCCACTCAACAGTTGGAGGTGAGGTCAATAATAATACTTACCAATCTGGCCAAATGTTAATGTAGGAACAATTGTAAGATTCAAGGTAGGGCAAGTCCAGTCTTTCTGTGGGGTGTTTCTGATGGGACTAGCAGCAAGAATTCTCTCTTCTCTGTGGGCATCAGTACGAAGTGTATTTCCAAGAGTTTCCTCGGGGCCAAGTCTCCTATCATGTGAGAGAACCCGGGAAGTGGAGTGGAACGAGTCCTGGAGGACCAAGCCCCCAGTTCTAATCTGTAGAGCCTTGGAGATGCCTTGTTCCTACATCCCTTCATTTAATTCTCAGAGATATTCTAGATCCTTCCAATCTACCCCAGGTTTAGCTTTAACTATGTTGATTAGGATTTCCTTCACTTGGAACTGAAAATCTCTGCCTTAAGTTGCATGTTTTCAAGGGAATGTCAGAGGATACTGTAGCCGCTCGTCTACAACCCTCTTTCCACTCTTCCTCAATGACTCCTCTCTACCAAATCTTATATTGAAATTGGGGATCTCCATTCCACGGGCTTATTTATACCTATGATGTGGGTGTTATTGGGATTCCCCATTTACCTTTATCGGCCTCTGCTATTCAACGATGTAATCTGTGAGTGTGTGGGCATGCACGTGTACTGTGTTTACTGTAAATTCTGGATCTCTCCAGTAGACCCAGGAGGATTAGTTTTCTCAACTTTTCTATGTGACTTCTCCTGTTCAATTTCCAAATCCGTGTGATAATCACTCATCTTTTTCCCTGGTAGATCTCCTAAATTCTTTTGCAACTAGGTTATAATGTTTAACTTACAAAGAAAATTAAGAGGTGTTCCCAAGTTTCCTCCCTTGAAGGAAAATTATTTTTCCATATAGTTGAAGCATGACTGACTTTTTAAAAAGTACTTTAGCCCTGTGGAGAAAATCTTTATTTATAATATTCACTTTACATCTATATCTTTTCAAATAT
>NW_023330755.1:63096-126970 GCF_011100685.1 Canis lupus familiaris | reverse complement strand
GCAACCAGGGTCAGCAGGTCGAAGCCAGGCCAAAGTGAGGTTCACAGTCACTAGGGCACGGTGAGATCCAGAGAGGGACCAGAGTCCCTGGTCCAGGTGAGGTCCAGTTTTGAACACAGTCCAGGTCCCAATTTGCCTTGAGGACCATGGTCAACAGGGCCAGGTGAGGCCCAGATGGGGACCCGCAGTCCCCAAATCCAGTGAAGCCCAGAGGGACCACAGTCACCAGATCCAGGGTAGTCTCAGGTGCAGACCAGAATCACCAGGTCCAGGTGAGGTGCAGGTGGCAACCACACTCCACCAGGTCCCGGTGAAGCCCTGGTGGGGACCAAGTCACGAGGTACATAGAAAGCTAGAAACACTGCAGCCACCAGGTCCACGTGATGTCCATCTGGAATGAGAATCACCAGTTCACGTGAGGACCAGGTGGGGATCCGACTCACCATGTCCAGGTGAGACCCAGGTTCGAACCAGTGGCACCATGTCCAGTGTGGCCCAGGTGAAGACCAGAGTTAATAGTCTGGCTGGGTCACTATTAGTGAACAGTGTAACCATATCCTGATGCTACCTAGGTGGGTACCAGAGACACCAGGTCCTGGTGAGGCCCCAGGTGTAACCGGAGACATGAGGTCCAGGTGAGGTCCCGATGGGAACCACAGTCACCAGGTCAGGTGAGGCCATGCTTAGGATCAGTCACCAGGTACAGGTGGGGCCCAGGTGGAGCCAGAGTCTCCTGGTACAGAAGAGGCCAAAGTCAGGACCAAGTTACCAGGATCAGGTCAGTCCCTGTGGGTAATACAGTAACCATGTCCCAATGATGCCCAGGTAGAACCAGAGTCACCAGGTCCAGCGAGGCGCAGTGGGAGAATATTCACTAGGTCCAGGTGCCCAGATGAGGACCAGAGTCACCAGGTCTAGTTGACGCCTAGAGGGGTACCAGATTCACCTGGTCTAGGGGACATCCAGATGGGGACCAAGTCACCATGTCAGGGTGAGGCCCAGAGGGCATCCAGAGTCATCATCCAGGTGAGGTTCAGTGTGGAACAGAGTATCCAGGTCATAATTGTCCACGGTGAGGACCAGAGTCTCCAGATCTGGGAAAGGCCAGTTAGGATCAGAGTTACCACTTCCAGGTGAGGCCAAGAAGGTGTCCACAGCAATCAGGTCCAGTGGGAACAAGTCAGTCTAGTGATGCCCAGGTGGCGACCAATTTACCAATTCCGGGTGAGGACTAGGTAAGGAACCAAATTCACCAGTCCAAGTGAGGCCCACGTGGGGACCTGTGTCACACAGGCATGGGTATAACCCAGGTGGGAACTCCACTCACGAGGTCAAGATGAGCCAACCGCAGGCCAAGCAGAGGAACCGTGTCCCGATGAAACCCAGGTAGGGACCAGAGTTACCACGTCCAGTGAGGCAAACCAGCAGGCCATGCAGTGGAACCATTTCCCGATGATGCCCAGTGAGTGACCAAGTCTCCAGGTCCAATGAGGCCCAGATGGAGCATATTCACTAGTCCAGGTGAGGCCCAGTTGAGGACAAAAGTCACCAGATCTGGTTGAGGCCTAGAGGGGTACCAGAATCTCCTGGTCCAGGTGACATCCAGATGGGGTCCAGAGTACCATGTCAGGCTGAGCCCAGGGAGGTTCCAGAGTAGTCATGTCCAGGTGAGGCTCAAGTGTGGAACAGAGTAAGCAGGTACCCAGTGATACCAAGGTGAGGACCAGAGTCACTAGATCTGGGTAACGCGCAGATAGGATCAGTCACCAGTTCCAGGTGAGGCAGAAAGAGTCCACAGCAATCAGGTCAGGTGGGTGCAATCAGGACTGGGTGAGGCCTAGATGGAGACCAGATTCACCAGGTCCAGGTGAGGTCCAGGTGTTGACCAGAGTCCCCAGGTCTGGAGAGGACCAGTAAGGACCAGATTCACCAGATCCAAGAGGCCCACGTGGGGACCTGAGTCACCAGGTATGGGTGTGGCCCAGGTGGCAACCCCACACACAGGGCCAGGTGAGGCCAACCTGCAGGCCAGAGTCATCAGATCCAGGTGAGGCCATAGTGGGGTCCGGAGTGACCAGGTAAATGTGAGTCTATAAGAACACCACAGTCACCAGGTCCAGGTGTGGTTCATGTGGGAACGAGAGTCACCAGGTCCAGGTGAGACCCAGGTGAGGACAACAGTCACCAGATCCAGATTGAGGCCTAGGTGGGGGATCAGAGTCATCAGGACCAGTTGAGACCAAAGTGTGGAGCAAATATCATGTCCAAGTGAGGCCCAGGTGGGGAACAGAGTAACCATATCCCATTGATGCCAGGTGGGAAAAGAGTCACAAGGTCCAGACGAGGCCTAAGTGAGGAGTAGATTCACCAGGGCCTGTTGAGGCCCAGTTGAGGACCAGTGTCCCCAGCTCCGGGTGAGTCCTAGAGGGGGACCAGAGTCACCCGGTTCTGGTGATATCCAGGTGGGGACCAGAGTCTCCACGTCAGGGTGAGGCCGAGAGGGGGATAGAATCACTAGGTCCAGGTGAGGCCCCGATGTGGAACTGAGAAACCAGGCCCCATGATGCCCATATGAAGACCTCAGTCACCAGGTCGAGGTGAGGTCCCAGTGGGAACCAGTCATCTCGTCTGGGACCAGGAGGGACCACAGTCACCAGGTCCAGGTGAGTCCCAGGTGGGACCACAGTCACAGGTCCAGGTGAGGCCCAGGTATATAAGAGATCCAGGTCCCAATGATGACCAATTACTAACAGAGACAAGAGGTCCAGGAGAGGCCCAAATATGGATCAGAGTCATTGTGTTCCAGGTGAGGCCAGATGGAGACCACAGGAACCAGGTCCAGGAGAGCCCCATATGGGAACCAGAGCCACCAGATCCAGGTGAAGTCCAGGTGGGACCACAGTCACAAGGTCCAGGTGAGGCGCAGGTGGCAACATGATTCACCAAGTCCAGGTGAGGCCCAGGTGGCAACCAGTCACCAGATCCAGGTGCGGACCAGCTAAGGACCAGAATCACCAGGCCCAGGTGAAGCCCAAGGGGTGACCAGTGTCACCAGGTAAGGGTGAGGTCCAGAGGGGAAAACAGTGTAACCAGTTTAGTTTGAGGCCCAGAATGGGACCAAAGCACCCTGGTGAAAGAGAGGCCCAGGAGTGGAATAGAGTATCCAGTTCCGAATGATGCCTGGGTGAGGACCAGAGTCACTAGGGCCATGCAGGCCTAGATGGGAACAGAATCACTAGGTCCTGGTGATTCATAGAATAAGACCACAGTCACCAGTATCAGGTGAGCCCCTTGTGCGAACCAGAGCCACTGTATCCAGCTGAGTCCCAGGTCCATGTGAAGCCCATGTGAAGACCGGATTCATCAGGTCTAATTGAGGCATAGCTGGGGACAAGAGTCACCAGGTCTGTGTGCGGCCTAGGTGGGGAAAGAATCAGCAGTTCTGAGTTAGGTCCAAGTGGGGACGAGAGACACCAGGTCCAGGTGAGGCCAAAGTGAGGACCAGAGTCACCAGATCCAGGTGAGGTCCATGTTGGAAAGAGAGTCACCAGGTCCAGAGAGGTCCAGGTTGGGACCACAGTCACTAGAACCAGGTGAAGTCCAGGTGGTGACCAGAGTCCCCGGGTCTGGGAAGGACCAGCTAAGGACCAGATTCAACAGGTCCAAATGAGGCCCACGTGGGGACCTGAGTCACCAGCTATGTGTGAGGCCTAGGTGGCAACCCCACTCCCCAGGTCCAGGTGAGGCCAACCTGCAGGCCAGAGTCACCAGTTGCAGGTGAGGTCCAGGTGGGGACCAGAGTCACCAGATCCAGGTGAGGTCCATGTTCAAAGAGAGTCACCAGGTCCAGGAGAGGTCCAGGTGGGGACCAGAATCACCAGATCCAGGTGAAGTCGAGGTGGGGACCAGAGTCACCAGATCCAGGTGAAGCACAAGTGGGGACCAAAATCAATAGGTCAAGATGAGGCCCAGGTGAGGACCAGAGTTACTAGGTACACGTGAGGCCCCGGTGGGGATCAGAAGCAACAGGTCCATGTGAGGCCGGCTTGGGGACCATGGTCAACTGGTCTACTTGAGGCCCAGGTGTGGAACACAGTAAGCAGGACAGGAAGTCCCCGGGGTGACAAGAGTCACCACGTCCAGGTGAGGCCCACGTGGGGACCAGGATCACCAGGTACACGGGAGGCCATTGAAAGAACCAGAGTCAACACTTCGAGGTCAGGAGCAGGTGGTAACCAGGGTCAGCAGGTCCAAGTCAGGCCAAAGTGGGGTTCACAGTCACTAGGGCACGGTGAGACCCAGAGGGGACCAGAGTCACCTGGTTCTGGTGAGGTTCAGTTTGTGGAACACAGTCACCGGGTCCCAATTTTGCCCAGTTGAGGACCATGGTAAACAGGGGCAGGTGAGGCCCAGATGGGGACCGGAGTCTCCAAATCCAGGTGAAGCCCAGGTGGGGAACACAGTCACCAGATCCGGGGTAGTCTCAGGTGCAGATCAGAATCACCAGGTCCAGGTGAGGTGCAGGTGGAAACCACACTCACCAGGTCCTGGTGAGGCCCTGGTGGGGACCAGAGAGACGAGGTACACGATAAGCTAGAAACACTGCAGCCACCAGGTCCACATGATGTCCACGTGGGAACGAGAATCACCAGTTACAGTTGAGGACCAGGTGGCGATCCCACTCCCCATGTCCAGGTGAGACACAGGTGGAAACAAGTGTCACCATGTCCAGGTGTGGCCCAGTTGAAGACCAGAGTTAATAGTTCCCGCTGGGTCACTGTTAGTTAACAGAGTACCATATCCTGATGCTAACCAGGTGGGTACCAGAGACACCAGGTCCTGGTGAGGGCCAAGTGGGACCAGAGTCACCAGATCTGGTTGAGGCCTAGAGGGGTACCAGAATCACCTGGTCCAGGTGACATCCAGATGGGGACCAGAGTCACCAGGTCAGAGGGAGGCCCAGAGAGGATCCCCAGTCATCATGTCCAGGTGAGGCTCAGGTGTGGAACAGAGTCACCAGGTACCTATGATGCCAAGGTGAGGACCAGAGTCACCAGATATGGGTGATGCGCAGGTAGGATCAGAGTCACCAGATCTAGGTGAGGCAAAGAAAGTGTCCACAGCAATCAGGTCCAGGTGGGTAACAAAGTCCCCAGGACTGGGTGAGGCTCAGATGGGGACCAGATTCACCAGGTCCAGGTGAGGCCCAGGTGGTGACCAGAGTTCCCGGGTCTGGGAGAGGAGACGAGGTAAGGACCAGATTTACCAGGTCCAAGAGGCCCACGGTGGGACCTGAGTCACCAGGTATGGGTGAGGCCCAGGTGGCCATCCCACTCACAAGGTCCAGGAGAGGCCAACCTGCATGCCAGAGTCACCAGATCCAGGTGACGCCCTAGTGGGGACCGGAGTCACCAGGTAAATGTGAGTCTACAAGAACACCACAGTCACCAGGTCCTGGTGTGGTTCATGTGTGAACGAGAGTCACCAGGTCCAGGTGAGACCCAGGTGGGGACCACAGTCACCAGGTCCAGATTGAGGCCTAGGTGGAGGGACCAGATTCATCAGGAGCAGTTGAGGCCAAAGTGTTGAGCAAAGTTATCATGTCCAGTTGAGACCTAGGTGGGGAACAGAGTAACCATGTCCCATTGATGCCAGTTGGGAAAAGAGTCACAAGGTCCGAGAGAGAGTCCACAGCAATCAGGTCCAGGTGGGGAACAAAGTCACCAGGACTGGGTGAGGCTCAGATGGGACCAGAGTCCCAGATCCAGGTGAAGCCCAGGTGGGGAGCAGAGTCACTAGGTCCAGATGAGGCCCAGGTGAGGACCAGATTACATGGTACACGTGAGACCCCGATTGGGATCAGAGGCAACAGGTCCATGTGAGGCCGGCTTGGGGACATGGTCAACAGGTGTACTTGAGGCCCAGGTGTGGAACACAGTAACCAGGTCCTGGTGAGTCCCCGGTGGTGAGAAGAGTCACCACATCCAGGTGAGCTCCAGGTGGGGACCAGGATCACCAGGTAAAAGGGAGGCCCTTGAAAGAACGAGAGACAACAGTTCGAGTTCAGGCGCAGGTGGCAACCAGGGTCAGCAGGTCCAAGTCAGGCCAAAGTGAGGTTCACAGTCACTAGGGCACGGTGAGACCCAGACGGGGACCAGAGTCATCTGGTCCAGGTGAGGTCCAGTTGTGGAACACCGTCACCGGGTCCCAATTTTGCCCAGTTGAGGACCATGGTCAACAGGGCCAGGTGAGGCCAAGATGGGGACCGGAGTCCCCAAATCCTGGCGAAGCCCAGGTGGGGACCACAGTCACCAGATCCAGGGTAGTCTCAGGTGCAGACCAGAATCACCAGGTCCAGGTGAGGTGCAGGTGGCAACCACACTCACCAGGAACCGGTGGGGCCTGGTGAGGACCAGAGTCACGAGGTACATGCAAACCTAGAAACACTGCAGCCACCAGGTCCACATGATGTCCATGTGGGAACGAGAATCACCAGTTACAGGTGAGGACCAGGTGGTGATCCGACTCACCATGTCCATGAGACCCAGGTGGGAGCCAGTCTCACCATGACCAGGTGTGGCCAGGTGAAGACTAGAGTTAATAGGTCCGGCTGGGTCACTGTTAGTGAACAGTGTAACGATATCCTGATGCTACACAGGTGGGTACCAGAGACACCAGGTCCTGGTGACCCCGAGATGGGACCAGAGACCTAAGGTCCAGTTGAGGTCCCGATGGGAACCACAGTCACCATGTCAGGTGAGGCCATGCTTAGAATCAGAGTCACCAGTTACAGGTGAGGCCCAGGTGGAGCCAGAGTCACCTGGTATAGAAGAGGCCAAAGTCAGGACCAAAGTTACAAGGATCAGGGCAGTCCCAGTGGGGAATAGAGTAACCATGTCCCAATGATTCCCAGGAAAACAGATTCGCCAGGTCCAGATGAGGCGCAGTTGGGGAGCATAATCACTAGGTCCCGGTGAGGCCCAGTTGAGGACCAGAGTCACCAGGTCAAGTTGAGGCCTAGAGGCGTACCAGATTCCCCTGGTCTAGGTGACATCCAGATGGGGACCAGACTCACCATGTCAGGGTGAGGCCCAGAGGGGATCCAGAGTCATCATGTCCAGGTGAGGCTCAGGTGTGGAACAGAGTATCCAGGTCATAATGATCCACAGGTGAGGACCAGAGTCACCAGATCTGGGTGAGGCCCAGTAAGGATCAGAGTCAGCAGTTCCAGGTGAGGCCAAGTAGGAGTCCACAGCAATCAGGTCCAGGTGGGGAGCAAAGTAACCAAGCCTGGGTGAGGCCCAGATGGGGACCAGATTCACCAGACCCAGGTGATTCCCGGTGGTGACCAGAGTTAGCAGTTCTCGGGTTGAGGACCAGGTAAGGACCAGATTCACCAGGTCCAAGTGAGGCCCACGTGGGGCCTTTGTCACCAGGTATGAGTGAGGCCCAGGTGGCAAGCACACTCACCAGGTCCAGGTGAGGCCAACCTGCAGGCAATGCAGAGAAAGCGTTGTCCCGATGATGCCCAGGTAGGGACCAGAGTTACCAGGTCCAGGTGAGGTCAACCTGCAGGCCATGCAGTGGAACCATGTCCCCGATGATGCCCAGGTAGGGACCAGAGTCACCAGGTCCACATGAGGCCCAGATGGAGCATATTCACTAGGTCCAGGTGAGGCTCAGTTGAGGACCAGAGTCACCAGATCTGGTTGAGACCTAGAGGGGTACAAGAATCACCAGGCCCAGGTGACATCCAGATGGGGACCAGGGTCACGAGGTCAGGGTGAGGCCCAGAGCAGGTTCCAGTGTCATCATGTCCAGGTGAGGCCTCAGTGTGTGGATCAGAGTCTCCATGGTACCAATGATGCCCAGGTGAGGACCAGAGTCACCAGGGTCTGGGTGACGCTCAGATAGGATCAGAGTCACCAGTTCCAGGTGAGGCCAATATTAGTCCACAGCAATCAGGTCCAGGTGGGGAACAAGTCACCAGGACTGGGTGAGGCCCAGATGGGGACCAGATTCAACAGGTCCAGGTTGATTCCCAGGTGGTGACAAGGGTTACCAGTTCTGGGTGAGGACCAGGTAAGGACCAGATTCACCAGGTCCAAGTGAAGCCCACGTGGGACCTGTGTCACCAGTTATGGGGAGACCCAGGTGGCAACCTCACTCACCAGGTCCAGGGGAGGCCAACCTGAAGGCCATGCAGAGGAACCGTGTCCTGATATGGCCATGTAGGGACCAGAGTTACGAGGTCCAGGTGAGGGCCAACCTGCATGCAATGCAGTGGAACCATGTCCCGATGATGCCCAGGTAGGGACCAGAGTCACCAGGTCCAAATGAGGCCCCGATGGAGCATATTCACTACGTCCAGGTGAGGCCGAGTTGAGGACCAGAGTCACCAGATCTGGTTGAGGCCTAGAGGGGTACCAGAATCCCTGGTCCAGGTGACATCCTGATGGGGACGAGAGTCACCAGGTCAGGGTGAGGCCCAGAGAGGTTCCAGAGTCATTAAGTCCAGGTGAGGCAGCCTGTGGAACAGAGTCACCAGGTACCAATGATGCCCAGGTGAGGACCAGAGTCACCAGATCTGGGTGATGCGCAGATAGATTAGAGTCACCAGTTCCAGGTGAGGCCAAGAGGAAAGTGTCCACAGCAATCAGGTCCAGGTGGTGAACAAAGTCACCAAGACACGTTGAGGCCCAGAGGGGACCAGATTCACCAGGTCCAGGTGAGGTCAAGGTGGTGACCAGAGTCCCCGGGTCTGGCAGAAGACCAGGTAAGACCAGATTCACCAGGACCAAGTGAGGCCCACGTGAGGACCTGAGTCACCAGGTATGGGTGAGGCCCACATGGCAACCCCACTCACCAGGTCTAGGTGAGGCCAACCTGCAGGCCAGTGTTACCAGATCCAGGTGAGGCCCTAGTGGGGATCGGAGTCACCAGGTAAATGTGAGTCTACAAGAACACCACAAGGACCAGGTCCAGGTGTAGTTCATGTGGGAACGATAGTCACCAGGTCCAGGTGAGCCCCAGGGAGGGACCACAGTCACTGGGTCCAGATTGAGGCTAGGTGGGGGGACCAGATTCATCAGGACCAGTTGAGGCAAAGTGTGGAGCAAAGTTATCATGTCTAGGTGAGGCCCAGGTGGGGAACAGAGTAACCATGTCCCGTGATGCCAGGTGGGAAAAGAGTCACAAGGTTCAGACGAGACCTAAGTGAGGAGTAGATTCAACAGGTACTGTTGAGATCCAGTTGAGGACCAGTGTCCCCAGCTCTGGGTTAGTCCCAGAGGGGGAACAGAGTCACCCGGTTCTGCTGATATCCAGATGGGGACCAGAGTCTCCATGTCATGGTGAGGCCCAGAGTGGATCCAGAGTCATCATGTCCACGGTGAGGCTCAGGTGTGGAACAGAGTATCCAGGTCATAATGGTTCACAGGTGAGGACAGAGTCATCCAGATCTGGGTGAGGCCCAGCTACGATCAGAGTCACCCACTTCCAGGTGAGGCCAAGAAGGAGTCCACAGCAATCAGGTCCAGGTGGGGAACAAAACCACCAGGACTGGGTGAGGACCCAGGTAAGGACCAGATTCACCAGGTCCAAGTGAGTCCCACGTGGGCACTGGGTCACCAGGTATGGGTGAGGCCCAAGTGGCATCCCCACTCACCAGGTCCAGGTGAGGCCACCCTGCAGGCAATGCAGAGGAAGAGTGTCTCGATGATGCCCAGGTAGAACCACAGTACTAGGTCCAGGTGCGGCCAACCTAAAGGCCATGCAGTGGAACCAAGTCCCGATGATGCCCAGGTAGGGAAGAGAGTCACCAGGTCCAAATGAGGCCCCAGATGGAGCATATTCAATAGGTCCAGGTGAGGCCCAGTTGAGGACCAGAGTCACCAGATCCAGGTGAAGCCAAGGTGGGGACCAGATCACTAGGTCCAGATGAGGCCCAAGTGAGGACCAGTGTTACCAGGTACACGTGATGCCCCGGTGGGAATCAGAGGAAACAGGTCCATATGAGGCCGGCTTCGGTACCATGGTCAACAGGTCTACTTGAGGCCAAGGTGTGGAACACAGTAACCAGGTCCAGGTGAGTCCCCGGTGGTGACAAGAGTCACCACGTCCAGGTGAGTCCCAGGGGGGATCAGGATCACCAGGTACAGGGGAAGCCCCTTAAATGAACCAGAGTCAACAGTTCGAGGTCAGGCGCAGGTGTCAACCAGGGTCAAGAGGTCCAAGTCAGGCCAAAGTGGGGTTCACAGTCACTAGGGCACTTTGAGACCCAGAGGGGGACCAGAGTCACCTGGTCCAGGTGAGGTCCAGGGGTGGAACACAGTCACCCGGGTCCCAATTTTGCCAGTTGAAGACCATGGTTGACAGGGCAAGGTGAGGCCCAGATTGGGGATCCTCAATCTGGTATCAGAGTCCACCAGTTCCAGTTGAGGCTAAGAAGGAGTCCACAGCAATCAGGTCCAGATTGACGCCTAGGTCGGGGGGACCAGAGTCATCAGGACCAGTTGAGGCCAAAGTGTGGAGCAAAGTTATCATGTCCAGGTGAGGCCCATGTGGGGAACAGAGTAACCATGTCCCAGTTGATGCCAGGTGGGTAAAGACTCACAAGGTCCAGACGAGGCCTAAGTGAGGAGTAGATTAACCATGTCCTCTTTAGGCCCAGTTGAGGACCAGAGTCCCCAGCTCCGGGTGAGTCCCAGAGGGGGACCAGCGTCACCCCGGTTTCTGGTGATATCCAAGGTGGGGACCAGAGTCAGCACGTCAGGGTGAGACCCAGAGTCGGACAGGAATCACTAGGTCCACTTGAGGCCCCGATGTGGAACTGAGAAACCAGTCCCATGATGCCCATATGAGGACCTGAGTCACCAGGTCCAGGTGAGGTCCCTGTGGGAACCAGTCACCTCGTCCTGGTGAGGCCCAGGTGGGACCACAGTCACAGGTCCAGGTGAGGCCCAGGTATATAAGAGAGTATCCAGGTCCAGTGATGCCCAGGTAAGGACCAGAGTCCAACAGGTCCAGGGAGGCCCAAATATGGATCAGAGTCATTGTGTTCCAGGTGAGGCCAGATGGAGACCACAGGAACCAGGTCCAGGAGAGCCCCATATGGGAACCAGAGCCACCAGATCCAGGTGAGGTCCAGGTGGGACCACAGTCACAAGGTCCATGTGAGGCGGCAGGTGGGCAACAGGATTTACCAAGTCCAAGGTGAGGCCCGAGGGTGGCGACCAGCTCACCAGATCCAGGTGCGGACCAGCTAAGGACCAGATCTCACCAGGCCAAGTGAAGCCAATGGGTGACCAGAGTCACCAGGTAAGGGTGAGGCCCAGAGGGGGAACCAGAGTAACCAGTTCAGTTTGTGGGCCCCAGATTGGACCAGAGGGTCCCTGGTCAAAGTGAGGCCCAGATGTGGAATAGAGTATCCAGATCGCAATGATGCCTGGTTGAGGACCAGACGTCACTCTCGGCCATGCAGGCCCAGATGGGGAACAGAATCACTAGGTCCTGGTGAGGCATAGAATAAGACCACAGTCAGCAATAACAGGTGAGCCCATTGTGGGTAACCAGAGCCACTCTATCCAGCTGAGTCCCAGGTTCATGTGAGACCCACGTGAGGAGCAGATTCATCAGGTCTAATTGAGGCATAGCTTAGGGACAAGAGTCACCAGGTCTGGGTGCGGACTAGGTGGGCAAGATTCAGCAGTTCTGAGTGAGGTCAAGTGGGAATGAGAGACACCAGGTCCAGGTGAGGCCAAACGGAGGACCAGAGTCACCAGATCCAGGTGAGGTCCCATGTTGGAAAGAGAGTCACCAGGTCCAAGAGAGGACCAGGTGGGGACCAGAGTCACCAGATCAGGTGAGGTACAGGTGGGGACCAGAGTCACCAGATCCAGGTGAAGCCCAGGTGGGGACCAGAGTCCACTAGGTCCAGATGAGGCCCAGATGAGGGCCAGAGTACCAGGTACACGTGAGGCCCCGGTGGGGATCAGAGGGCAAACAGGTCATGTGAGGCCGGCTTGGGGACCATGGTCAACAAGTCTACTTGAGGCCCAGATGTGGAACACAGTAAGCAGGTCCAGGTGCGTACGCGGTTGTGACATGAGTCACCACGTCCAGTTGAGACCCAGGTGGGGGACCAGGATCACAAGGTACAGGGTAGGCCCTTGAAAGGTACCAGAGTCACAGTTCGAGGTCAGGTGCACGTGGCAACCAAGTTCAGCAGGTCCAAGTCAGGGCAAACTTGGGTTCACAGTCACTAGGGCGTGGTGAGACCCAGAGGAGACCAGAATCAGCTGCGTCCAGGTGAGGTCCAGTTGTGGAATACAGTCACCGGGTCCCAATTTTGCCCAGTTGAGGACCATGGTCAACAGGGCCAGGTGAGGCATAGATGGAGAACCGGAGTCCCCAAAGCAGGTGAAGCCCAGGTGGGGACCACAGTCACCAGATCCAGGGTAGTCTCAGGTGCAGACCAGAATCAACCAGGTCCACTTGAGGTGCAGGTGGCAACCACACTGACCAGGTCCCTGTGAGGCCCTGGTGGGGACCAGAGTCCACGAGGTACATGAGAAGCTAGAAACACTGCAGCCACCAGGTCCACATGATGTCCATGTGGGAACGAGAATCACCACTTACAGGGGAGGACCAGTTGTGGATGCTACTCACCATGTCCAGGGTGAGACCCAGGTGGGAACCAGTGTCAACATGTCCAGGTGTGGCTCAGGTGAAGACCAGAGTTAATAGGTCCGGCTGGGTCACTGTTAGTGAACAGTGTAACCATATCCTGGTGCTACCCATGTGGGTACCAGAGACACCATATCCTGGTGAGGCCCAGGTGGGCCCAGAGACACGAGGTCCAGATGAGGTCCCGATGGGAACCACAGTCACCAGGTCAGGTGAGGCCATGCTTAGGATCAGAGTCACCAGTTACAGGTGAGGCCCAGGTGGAGCCAGAGTCACCTGGTACAGAAGAGGCCAAAGTCAAGACCAGAGTTACCACGATCAGGTCAGTCCCAGTGGGGAATAGAGTAACCATTTCAGGATGATGCCCAGGAAGAACCAGAGTCACCAGGTCCAGATGAGGCGCAGGTGGGGAGCATATTCACTAGGTCCCTGTTGAGGCCAAGTTGAGGACGAGAGTCACCAGGTCTAGTTGAGTCCTAGAGGGGTACCAGATTCACCTGGTCTAGGTGACATCCAAATGGAGACCAGAGTCACCATTTCAGGGTGAGGCCCAGAGAGGTTCCAGAGTCATCAAGTCCAGGTGAGGCTCACGTGTGGAACAGAGTATCCAGGTCTTAATGATCCACAGTGAGGACCAGAGTCACCAGATCTGGGTGAGGCCCAGTTAGCAGAGTCACCAGTTCAGGGTGAGGCCAAGAAAGTGTCCACAGCAATCAGGTCCAGGTGGGGAACAAAGTCACCAGGACTGGGTGAGGCCCAGATAGGGAACAGATTCACAAGGTCCAGGTGATTCCCAGGTGATGACCAGAGTTACCAGTTCCGGATGAGGACCAGGTAAGGACCAGATTCACCAGGTCCATGTGAGGCCCACCTGGGGACCTGTGTCACCAGGTATGGGTGAGGCCCAGGTAGCAAACCCACTCACCAGGTCCAGGTGAGGCCAACCTGCAGGCCATGCAGTGGAACCATGTCCAGATGATGCCTAGGTAGGGTCCAGAGTAACCAGTTCCAAATGAGGCCCAGATAGAGCATATTCACTAGGTCCATGTGAGGCCCAGTTGAGGACCAGAGTCACCAGAACTGGTTGAGGCCTAGAGGGGTACCAGAATCACCTGGTCCAGGTGACATCCAGATGGGGACCAGAGTCCCTGATAGTGAACAGTGTAACCATAACATGATGCTACATAGATGGTTACCAGAGACACCAGGTCTTGGTGAGGCCCAAGAGGGACCCGAGACATGAGGTTCAGGTGAGGTCCCGATGGGAACCGCAGTCAGCAGGTCAGGTGAGACCATGCTTAGGATCAGAGTCACCAGTTACAGGTGAGGCACAGGTTGAGCCAGAGTCACCTGGTACAGAAGAGACCAAAGTCAGGACAAGAGTTACCAGGATCAGGTCAGTCCAAGTGGGGAATAGAGTAACCATGTCCCGATGATGCCCAGGAAGAACCAGAGTCACCAGGTCCAGATGAGGCGCAGGTGGGGAGCATATTCACTAGGTCCCGGTGATGCCAAGTTGAGGACAAGAGTCACCAGTTCTAGTTGAGGCGTAGAGGGGTCCAGATTCACCTGGTCTAGGTGAAATCCAGATGGGTCCAGAATCACCAAGTCAGGGTGAGGCCCAGGTGGTGACCAGGGTTACCAGTTCCGGGTGAGTATAAGGTAAGGACCAGATTCACAAGGTCCAATCTAGGCCCACGTGGGGACCTTTGTCACCAGGTATGGGTGAGGCCCAGGTGGCAACCCCACTCACCAGGTCCAGGTGAGGCCAACCTGCAGGCCATGTAGAGGAACCACGTCCCGATGATGCCCATGTAGGGACCAGAGTTACCAGGTCCAGGTGAGGCCAACCTGCAGGCCATGCAGTGGATCCATGTCCCGATGATGCCCAGGTAGGGAACAGAGTCACCAGGCCCAAATGAGGCCCAGATGGGGCATATTCACTAGGTCCAGGTGAGGCCCAGTTGAGGACCAGAGTCACCAGATCTGGGTGACGTGCAGATAGGATCAGAGCCACCACTTCCAGGTAAGGCCAAGAAAGAGTCCACAGCAATCAGGTCCAGGTGGGGAACAAAGTCACCAGGACTGGTGAGGCCCAGATGGAGACCAGATTCACTCACCAGGTCCAGGTGAGGCCCAGGTGGTGACCGGAGTCCCCGGGTCTAGTAGAGGACCAGTTAAGGACCAGATTCACCAGGTCAAAGAGGCACACGTGGGGACCTGAGTCACCAGGTATGGGTGTGTCCCAGGTGGCAACCCCACTCACCAGGTCCAGGTGAGGCCAACCTGCAGGCCATGTAGAGGAACCATGTCCCGATGATGCCCATGTAGGGACCAGAGTTACCAGGTCCAGGTGAGGCCAACCTGCAGGCCATGCAGTGGATCCATGTCCCGATGATGCCCAGGTAGGGAACAGAGTCACCAGGCCCAAAAGAGGCCCAGATGGGGCATATTCACTAGGTCCAGGTGAGGCCCAGTTGAGGACCAGAGTCACCAGATTTGGGTGACGTGCAGATAGGATCAGAGCCACCACTTCCAGGTAAGGCCAAGAAAGAGTCCACAGCAATCAGGTCCAGGTGGGGAACAAAGTCACCAGGACTGGGTGAGGCCCAGATGGAGACCAGATTCACTCACCAGGTCCAGGTGAGGCCCAGGTGGTGACCGGAGTCCCCGGGTCTAGTAGAGGACCAGGTAAGGACCAGATTCACCAGGTCAAAGAGGCACACGTGGGGACCTGAGTCACCAGGTATGGGTGTGTCCCAGGTGGCAACCCCACTCACCAGGTCCAGGTGAGGCCAACCTGCAGGCCAGAGTCACCAGATACACGTGAGGCCCTAGTGGGGACCAGAGTCACTAGGTAAATGTGAGTCTACAAGAACATCACAGTCACCAGGTCCAAGTGTGGTTCATGTGGGAAAAAGAGTCACCAGGTCCAAGAGACCCAGGTGGGGACCACAGTTACCAGGTCCAGATTGAGGCCTACGTGGGGGGACCAGATTCATCAGGACCAGTTGAGGCCAAAGTGTGGAGCAAAGTTATCATATCCAGGTGAGGCCCAGTTGGGGAACAGAGTAACCATGTCCCATTGATGTCAGGTGGGAAAAGAGTCACAGGTCAAGACGAGGTCTAAGTGAGGAGTAGATTCACCAGGTCCTGTTGAGGACCAGTTGTGGACCACTGTCCCCAGCTCTGGGTGAGTCCCAGAGGGGAAACAGAGTCACCCGGTTCTGGTGATATCCAGATGGGGACCAGAGTCACCACGTCAGGATGAGGCCCAGAGGGGGACGAGAATCACTAGGTCCAGGTGAGGCCCCAATGTGGACCTGAGAAAGCAGGACCCATGATGCCCATATGAGGACATGGGTCACCAGGTACAGGTGAGGTCCCTGTGGGAACCAGTCACCTCGTCCAGGAGAGGCCAGGTGGGACCACAGTCACCAGGTCCAGGTGAGGCCCAGGTATATAAGTGTGTATGCAGGTCCCAATAATGCCAAGGTAAGGACAGAGTAAACAGGTCTAGGAGAGGCCCAAATATGGATCAGAGTCATTTTGTTCCAGGTGAGGCCAGATGGAGACCACAGGAACCAGGTCCAGTAGAGCCCCATATGGGAACCAGAGCCACCAGATCCAGGTGAGGTCCAGGTGGGACCACTTTCACAAGGTCCAGGGGAGGCGCAGATGGCAACAGGATTCACCAAGCCCAGGTGAGGCGCAGGTGGCGACCTGTCACCAGATCCAGGTGTGGACCAGCTAAAGACCAGATTCACCAGGCCCAAGTGAAGCCCAAGGGGTGACCAGAGTCACCAGGTAAGGGTGAGGCCCAGAGTGGAACCAGAGTAACCAGTTTAGTTTGAGGCCCAGAATGGGACCAGAGGTCACTGGTCTAAGTGAGGTCCAGGTGTGGAACAGAGTATCCAGGTCCCAATGTTGCCTTGGTGAGGACCAGAGTCCCTAGGGCCATGCAGGCCCAGATGGGGAACCGAATCACTAGGTCCTGGTGAGACATAGAATAAGACCACATTCAGCAGTATCAGGTGAGCCCCTTGTGGGAACCAGAGCCACTCTATCCATCTGAGTCCCAGGTCCATGTGAGGCCCACTTGAGGACAAGATTCTTCAGGTTGAATAGAGGCATAGCTGGGGACAAGTGTCGCCAGGTCTGGGTGCGGCCTAGGTGGGGCAAGATTCAGCAGTTCTGAGTTAGGTCAAAGTGGGGACGAGAGACACCAGGTCCAGGTGAGGCCAAACTGAGGACCAGAGTCACCAGATCCAGGTGAGGTCCATGATGGAAAGAGAGTCAGCAGGTCCAGGAGAGGTCCAGGTTGGGACCAGTGTCCCCAGATCCAGGTGAAGTCCAGGTGGGGATCAGAGTCACCAGATCCAGGTGAAGCCCAGGTGGGGACCAGAGTCACTAGGTCCAGATGAGGCCCAGGTGAGGACCAGAGTTACCAGGTACACGTGAGGCGCCGATAGGTATCAGAGGCAACAGGTCCATGTGAGGCAGGCTTGGGGACCATGGTCAAGAGTTCTACTTGAGGCCCGGTGTGGAACACTGTTACCAGGTCCAAGTGAGTCCACGGTGGTGAAAAGAGTCACCAGGTCCAGGTAAGGCCCAGTTGGGGACTAGGATCACCAGGTACAGGGGAGGCCCTTGAAAGAACCAGAGTCAACATTTCGAGGTCAGGCGCAGGTGACAACCAGGTTCAGCAGGTCCAAGTCAGGCCAAAGTGGGGTTCACAGTCACTAGAGCACGGTGAGACCCAGAGGGGCACCAGAGTAACCTGGTCCAGGTGAGGTCCAGGTGTGGAACACAGTCACCGGGTCCCAATTTTGCCCAGTTGAGGACCATGGTCAACAGGGCCAGGTGAGGCCCAGATGGGAATCGGAGTGCCCAAATCCAGGTGAAGCCCAGATTGGGACCATAGTCACCAGATCCAGGGTAGTCTCAGGTGCAGACCAGAATCACCAGGTCCAGGTGAGGTGCAGGTGGCAACCACACTCACCAGGTCCCGGTGAGGCCCTCGTGGGGACCAGAGTCACGAGGTACATGAGAAGCTAGAAACACTGCAGCCACCAGGTCCACATGATGTCCATTTGGGAACGAGAATCACCAGTTAGAGGTGAGGACCCTGTGGGGATCCGACTCACCATGTCCAGGTGAGACCCAGGTGGGAACCAGTGTCACCATGTCCAGGTGTGGCCCAGGTGAAGACCAGAGTTAATAGGTCCGGCTGGGTCACTGTTAGTGAACAGTGTAACCATATCCTGATGCTACCCAGGTGGGTATGAGAGACACCAAGTCCTGGTGAGGCCCAGGTGAGACCAGAGACATGAGGACCAGGTGAGGTCCCATGGGCACCACAGACATCAGGTGAGGTGAGTCCATGCTTAGGATCAGATTCAACAGTTACAGGTGAGACCCAGGTGGAGCCAGAGTCACCTGGTACAGATGAGGCGCAGGTGGGGAGCATATTCACTAGGTCCCGGTGAGGCCCAGTTGAGGACCAGAGTCACCAAGTCTAGTTGAGACCCAGAGGGGTACCAGATTCACCTGGTCTTGGTGACATCCAGATGGGTACCAGAGTCTTCAGGTCAGGGTGAGGCCCAGAGTGGTTCCAGAGTCAACATGTGCAGGTGAGGCTCAGGTGTGGAACAGAGTCACCAGGTACCAATGATTCCAAGGTGAGGACCAGAGTCAACAGGTCTGGGTGAGGCGCAGATAGGATCAGAGACACCAGTTCCAGGTGAGGCCAAGAAACAGTCCAAAGCAATCAGGTACAGGTGGGGAACAAAGTCACCTGGACTGGGTGAGGCCCAGATGGGACCAGATCCACCAGGTCCAGGTGAGCCCAGGTGGTGTCCAGAGTCCCCGAATCTGGGAGAGGAACAGGTAAGGAACAGATTCACCAGGTCCAAGAGTCTCACGTTGGGACCTGAGTCACTAGGTATGGGTGAGACCCAGGTGGCAACCCCACACACCAGGTCCAGGTTAGGGCAACCTTCAGGCCATGCAAAGCAACCATGTCCCGATGATGCCCAGGTAGGGACCAGAGTCACCAGGTCCAGATGAGGCGCAGGTGGGGAGCATGTTCACTAGGTCCCGGTGAGGCCCAGTTGAGGACCAGAGTCACCAGGTGAAGTTGAGGCCTAGAGGGGTACCTGTTTCACCTGGTCTAGGTGACATCCAGATGTGGACCAGTGTCACCATGTCAGGCTGAGGCCCAGAGGGGATCCAGAGTCATCATATCCAGGTGAGGCTCAGGTTGGAACAGAGTATCCATGTCATAATGGACCACAGGTGAGTACCAGAGTCACCAGTTCTGGGTGAGGCCCAGTTAGGATCAGAGTCACCAGTTCCAGGTGAGGCCAAGAAGGAGTCCACAGCAATCAGTCCCAGATGGGGAACAAAGTCACCAGGACTGGGTGAGGCCCAGATGGGGACCAGATTCACCAGGCCCAGGTGATTCCCAGGTGGTGACCAGACTTACCAGTTCCGGGTGAGGACCAGGTAAGGGTCAGATTCACCAGGTCCAAGTGATGAGCACGTGGGGACCTGTGTCACCAGGTATGGGTGAGGCACTGGTGAAAACCCCACTAACAAGGTCCAGGTGAAGCCAACATGCAGGCCATGCAGAGGAACCATGTCCCAATGATGCCCATGTAGGGAATAGACTTACCGGGTCCAGGTGAGGCCAACCTGCATGCCATGCAGAGAAACCATGTCCCGTTGATGCCCAGGTCGGGACCAGATTTACCAGGTCCAGGTGACGCCAACCTGCAGGCCATGCAGTGGAACCATGTCCCGATGATGCCCAGGTAGGGACCAGAGTCACCAGGTCCAAATGAGGCCCAGATGGAGCATATTCACTAGGTCCAGGTGAGGACCAGTTGAGGACCAGAGTCACCAGATCTCGTTGAGGCCTAGAGGGGTACCAGAATCACCTGGTCCAGGTGACATCCAGATGGGGACCAGAATCACCAGGTCAGGGTGAGGCCCAGAGAGGTTCCAGAGTCATCATGTCCAGGTGAGGCTCAGGTGCGGAACAGAGTCACCAGGTACCAATGATGCCCAGGTGAAGACCAGAGTCAACAGGTCTGGGTGAGGCGCAGATAGGATCAGAGACACCGGTTCCAGGTGAGGCCAAGAAGGAGTCCACACCAATCAGGTCCAGGTGGGGAACAAAGTCACCAGGACTGGGTGAGGCCCAATGGGGACCACAATCACCAGGTCCAGGTGAGGCCCAGTTGGGGACCAGAGTACCCGGGTCTGGGAGAGGACCAGGTAAGCACCAGATTAACAGGTCCAAGAGGCCCACGTGGGGACCTGAGTCATCAGGTTTCGGTGAGGCCCTGTTGGCAACCCCACTCACCAGGTCCAAGTGAGGTGAACCTGCAGGCCAGAGTCAACAGATCCAGTTGAGGTCCTAGTGGGGACACGAGGCACCAGGTAAATGTGAGTCTACAAGAACACCACAGTCACCAGGTCCAGGTTTGGTTCATGTGGGAACGAGAGTCACCAGGTCCAGGTGAGACCCAGGGGGGGACCACAGTCACCAGGTCCAGATTGAGGCCTAGGTTGGGGGACCAGAGTCATCAGGACCAGTTGAGCCCAAAGTGTGGAGCAAAGTTATCATGTCCAGGTGAGGCCCATGTGGGGAACACAGTAACCATGTCCCATTGATTCCAGGTGGGAAAAGAGTCACAAGGTCAGTCGAGGTCTAAGTGAGGAGTAGATTCACCAGGTCCTGTTGAGGCCCAGCTGAGGACAAGTGTCCCCAACTCCGGGTGAGTCCCAGAGGGGGACCAGAGTCCCCCGGTTCTGGTGATATCCAGGTGGGAACCAGAGTCAGCATGTCAGGAAGAGGCCCAGAGGGGGACGAGAATCACTAGGTCTAGGTGAGGCCCCGATGTGGAACTGAGAATCCAGGTCCCATGATGCCCATATGAGGACGTGAGTCACCGGGTCCAGTTGAGGTCCCTGTGGGAACCAGTCACCTCGCCCAGGTGAGGCACAGGTGAGACCACAGTCATCAGGTCCAGGTGAGGCCCAGGTATATAAGAGAGTATCCAGGTCCCAATGATGCCCAGATAAGGACCAGAGTCAACAGGTCCAGGAGAGGCCCAAATATGGATCAGAGTCATTGTGTTCCAGGTGAGGCCAGATGGAGACCACAGGAACCAGGTCCAGGAGAGCCCCATATGGGAACCAGAGCCACCAGATCCAGGTGAGGTCCACGTGAGGACACAGTCACAAGGTCCAGGTGAGGTGCACGTGGCAACAGGATTCACCAAGTCCAGGTGAAGCCCGGGTGGCGACCAGTCACGACATCCAGGTGCGGACCAGCTAAGGACCAGAATCACCAGGCCCAAGTGAACACCAAGGGGTGACCAGAGTCACCAGGTAAGGGTGAGGCCCAGAGAGGGAACCAGAGTAACCATTTAGTTTGAGGCCCAGAATGGGACCTAGGTCCCTGGTCAAAGTGAAGCTCTTGTGGGGTATAGAGTATCCAGGTCCCTGTGATGCCTGGGTGAGGACCAGAGTCACTAGGGCCATGCAGGCCCAGATGGGGAACAGAATCACTAGGTCCTGTTGAGGCATAGAAACACACCCCAGTCAGCAGTATCAGGTGAGCCCCTTGTGGGAACCAGAGCCACTCTCTCCAGCTGAGTCGGAGGTCCATGTGAGGCCCACGTGAGGACCAGATTCATCAGGTCGAATTGAGGCATAGCTGGGGACAAAATCACCAGTTGTGGGTGCGGCCTAGGTGGGGCAAGATTCAGCAGTTCTGAGTTAGGTCAAAATGGGGACGAGAGACACCAGGTCCAGGTGAGGTCCATGTTGGAAAGAGAGTCACCAGGTCCAGGAGAGGTCCAGGTGTGGACCAGAGTCACCAGATCCAGGTGAAGCCCAGGTGGGGACCAGAGTCACTAGGTCCAGTTGAGGCCCAGGTGAGGAGCAGAGTTACCAGGTACACGTGAGGCCTTGGTGGGTATCAGAGGCATCAGGTCCATGTGAGGCCGGCTTGGGGACCATGGTCAACAGGTCTACTTGAGGCCCAGGACTGGAACATAGTAAGCAGGTCCAGGTGAGTCCTCCGTGGTGACAAGTGTCACCACGTCCAGGTGAGGCCCTGGTGGGGACCAGGATCACCAGGTACAGGGGAGGACCTTGAAAGAACGAGAGTCAACAGTTCGAGGTCAGGCGCAGGTGGCAACAAGTGTCAGGAGGTCCAAGTCAGGCCAAAGTGGGGTTGACAGTCACTAGGGATGGTTGAGACCCAGAGGGGGACCAGAGTCATGTGGTCCAGGTGAGGTCCAGTTGTGGAACACAGTCACCGGGTCCCAATTTTGCCCAGGTGAGGACCATGGACAACAGGGCCAGGTGAGGCCCAGATGGGGACCGGAATCCCCATTTCCAGGTGAAGCCCAGGTGGGACCAGTCACCAATCCAGGGTAGTCTCAGGTGCAGACAAGAATCACCAGGTCCAGGTGAGGTGTAGGTGGCAACCACACTCACCAGGTCCCTGTGAGTCCCTGGTGGGGACCGGAGTCACGAGGTACATGAGAAGCTAGAAACACTGCAGCCACCAGGTCCACATGATGTCCATGTGGGAACGAGAATCACCAGTTACAGGTGAGGACCAGGTGGGGATCCCACTCACCATTTCAAGGTGAAACCCAGGTGGGAACCAGTGTCACCATGTCCAGGTGTGGCCCAGGTGAAGACCAGAGTTAATAGTTCCGGCTGGGTCACTGTTAGTGAACAGTGTAACCATATCCTAATGCTACCCAGGTGGGTACCAGAGCCACAGGTCCTGGTGAGGCCCAGGTGGGACCAGAGATATGAGGTCCGGGTGAGGTCCAGATGGGAACCACAGTCACCAGGTCAGGTGAGGCCATGCTTAGGATCAGAGTCACCAGTTACAGGTGAGGCCCAGGTGGAGCCAGAGTCACCTGGTACAGAAGAGGCCAAAGTCAGGACCAGAGTTACCAGGATCAGGTCAGTCCCGGTGGGGAATAGAGTAACCTTGTCCCGATGATGCCCAAGTAAAACCAGAGTCACCAAGTCCAGATGAGGCGCAGGTGGGGAGCATGTTCACTAGGTCCCCGTGAGCCCCAGTTGAGGACCAGGGTCACCAGGTCAAGTTGAGGCCTAGAGGGATACCAGATTCACCTGGTCTAGGTGACATCGGGATGGGGACCAGAGTCATCATGTCATGGTGAGGCCCTGAGGGGATCCAGAGTCATCATGTCCAGGTGAGGCTCAGGTGTGGAACAGAGTATCCAGGTCATAATGTTCCATAGGAGAGGACCAGAGTCACCAGATCTGGGCGAGGCCCACTTAGGATCAGAGTCACCAGTTCCAGGTGAGGCCAAGAAGGAGTCCACAGCAATCAGGTCCAGGTGGGGTGACAAATTCACCAGGACTGGATGTGGACCAGATGGGGACCAAATTAACCTGGTTCAGGTGATTCCCAGGTGGTTACCCGAGTTAGGAGTTTCGGGTGAGGACCAGGTAAGGACCAGATTCACCAGGTCCAAGTGAGGCCCACGTGGGGACCTGTGTCACCAGGCATGGGTGAGGCCAAGGTGGCAACGCCACTCACCAGGTCCAGGTGAGTCCAACCTGCAGGCCATGCAGAGGAACCATGTCCCGATGATGCCCAGGTATGAACTAGAGTTACCGGGTCCAGGTGAGGCCAACCTGCAGGCCATGTGTGGAACGATGTCCCGATGATGCCCAGGTAGGGACCAGAGTTACCAGGTCCAGGTGAGGCCAACCTGCAAGTCATGCAGTGGAACCATGTCCCGATGATGCCCAGGTAGTGACCAGAGTCACCAGGTGCAAATTTGGCCCAGATGGAGCATATTCACTAGGTCCAGGTGAGGCCCAGTTGAGAACCAGAGTCACCAGATCTGGTTGAGGCCTAGAGGGGTACCAGAATCACTTGGTCCAGGTGACATCCAGATGGGGACCAGAATCACCAGGTCAGGGTGAGGCCCAGAGGGGTTCCAGAGTCATCATGTCCAGGTGAGGCTCTGGTGTGGAACAGAGTCACCAGGTACCAATGATGCCCAGGTGAGGACCATGGTCACCATGTCTGGGTGACGCGCAGATATGATCAGAGTCACCAGTTCCCGGTGAGGCCAAGAAAGTGTCCAAAGGAATCAGGTCCAGGTGGGGAACAAAGTCACCAGGACTGGGTGAGGCCCAGATGGGGACCAGATTCACAGGTCCAGATGAGGCCCAGTTGGGGACCAGAGTACCCGGATCTGGGAGAGGACCAGGTAACGACCAGATTAACAGGTCCAAGAGGCCCACGTGGGGAACTGAGTCACCAGTTATGGGTTGGCAACCCCACTCACCAGGTCCAGGTGAGGACAACCTTCAGGCAAGAGTCACCAGATCCATGTGAGGCCCTCGTGGGGACCGGAGTCACCAGGTAAATGTGCGGCTACAAAAATACCACAGTCACCATGTCCAGGTGTGGTTCATGTGGGAACGAGAGACACCACGTCTAGGTGAGAACCAGGTGGGGACCACAGTCACCAGGTCCAGATTGAGTCCTAGGTGGGGGGACCAGAGTCATAAGGACCAGTTGAGGCCAAAGTATGGAGCAAAGTTATCATGTCCAGAGAGGCCCAAGGGGGAAACAGATTAACCATGTCCCATTGATGCCAGGTGGGAAAAGAGTGACAAGGTCCCGGTGAGGCGCAGGTGGCAACAGGATTCACCAAGTCCATGTGAAGCCGAGGTGGGGACCACAGTCACCAGATCCAGGGTAGTCTCAGGTGCAGACCAGAATCACCAGGTCCAGGTGTGGTGCAGGTGGCAACCACACTCACCAGGTCCCGGTGAGGCACTGGTGGGGACCAGAGTCACGAGGTACATGATGAGCTAGAAACAGATAGGATCCCTGGGTGGCGCAGCGGTTTGCGCCTGCCTTTGGCCCAGGGCGCGATCCTGGAGACCCGGGATCGAATCCCACATCGGGCTCCCGGTGCATGGAGCCTGCTTCTCCCTCTGCCTGTGTCTCTGCCTCTCTCTCTCTCTGTGACTATCATAAATCAATAAAAATTTAAAAAAAAAGATTCTAGAAACACTGCGGCCAAAATGTCCACATGATCTCCATGTGGGAACGAGAATCACTAGTTACAGGTGAGGACCAGGTGGGGATCCGTCTCACCATATCCAGGTGAGACCCAGGTGGGAAACAGTGTCACCATGTCCAGGTGTGGCCCAGGTGAAGACCAGAGTTAATAGGTCCGGCTGGGTCACTGTTAATGAACAGTGTAACCATATCCTGATGCTACCCAGGTGGGAAGCAGAGACACCAGGTCTTGGTGAGGCCCAAGTGGGACCAGAAACATGAGGTCCAGATGAGGTCCCGATGGGAACCACAGTCACCAGGTCAGGTGAGGCCATGCTTAGGATCAGAGTCACTCAGTTACAGGTGAGGCCCAGGTGGAGCCAGAGTCACCTGGTACAGAAGAGGCCAAAGTCAGGACCAGAGTTACCAGGATCAGGTCAGTCCCAGTGTTGAATAGAGTAACCATGTCACGATGATGCCCAGGTAGAAACAGAGTCACCAGTCCAGATGAGGCGCAGGTGGGGAGCATGTTCACTAGGTCCCGGAGAGGCCCAGTTGAGGACCAGAGTCACCAGGTCAAGTTGAGGCCTAGAGGGGTACCAGATTCACCTGGTCTAGGTGACATTCAGATGGTGACCAGAGTCACCATGTCAGGGTGAGGAACAGAAAGGTTCCAGAGTCATCATGTCCAGGTGAGGCTCAGTTGTGGAACAGAGTATCCAGGTCATAAAGGTCCACAGGTGAGGACCAGAGTCACCAGATCTCGGTGAGGCCCAGTTAGGATCAGAGTCACCAGTTTCAGGTGAGGCCAAGAAGGAGTCCACAGCAATCAGGTCCAGGTGGGGAACAAAGTCACCAGGACTGGATGAGGCCCAGATGGGATTCAGATTCAAAAGGTCCAGGTGATTCCCAGGTGGTGACCAGAGTTACAAGTTCCGGTTGAGGACCAGGTAAGGACCAGATTCACCAGGTCCAAGTGAGGCCTCTTGGGTACCTGAGTCACCAGGTATGGGTGAGGCCCAGGAACAAACCCACTCCCCAGTTCCAGGTGAGGAAATCCTGAACGCCATGCAGAGGAACCATGTCCCGATGATGCCCATGTAGGGACTAGAGTTACCAGGTCCAGGTGAAGTCAACCCGCAGGCCATGCAGTGGAACCATGTTCCGATGAAGCCCAGGTAGGGACTACAGTCACCGGGTCCAAATGAGGCCCAGATGGAGCATATTCACTAGGTCCAGGTGAGGCCCAGTTGAGGACCAGAGTCACCAGATCTTGTTGAGGCTTAGAGGGGTACCAGAATCACCTGGTCCAAGTGGCATTGAGATGGAGACCAGAGTCACCAGTTTAGGGTGAGGTCCAGAGAGGATCCAGAGTCATCATGTCCAGGTGAGGCTCAGGTGTGGAACAGAGTCACCAGGTACCAATCATGTCCAGGTGAGGACCAGGGTAACCAGGTCTGGGTGACGCGCAGATACGATCAGAGTCACCAGTTAAAGGTGAGGCCAAGAAAGAGTCCACAGCAATCAGGTCCAGGTGGGGAACAATGTCACCAGGACTGGATGACGCCCAGATGGGGACCAGATTCACCAGGTCCAGGTGATTCCCAGGTGGTGACCAGAGTTACGAGTTCCGGGTGAGAACAAGGTAAGGACCAGATTCACCCGGTCCAAGTGAGGCCCACGTGGGGACCTGTGTCACCAGGCATGGGAGAGGCACAGGAGACAACCCCACTCACAAGGTCCAGGTGATGCCAACCTGCAGGCCATGCAGAGGAATCATGTCCCCATGATGCCCAGGTAGGGACTAGAGTTACCAGGTCCAGGTGATGCCAACCTTCAGGCCTTGTGTGGAACCATGTCCCGATGATGCCCAGGTAGGGACCAGAGTTACAAGGTCCAGGTGAGGCCAACCTGCAGGCCATGCAGTGGAACCATATCCCTATGATGCCCAGGTAGGGACCAGATTCACCAGGCCCAAGTGAAGCCCAGGGGGTGACCAGAGTCACCAGGTAAGGGTGAGGCCAGAGGGGGAAGCAGAGTAACCAGTTTAGTTTGAGGCCCAGAATGGGACCAGAGGTCCCTGGTCAAAGTGAGGCCCAGGTGTGGAATAGAGTATCCAGGTCCCAATGATGCCTGGGTGAGGACCAGAGTCACTAGGGCCATGCAGGCCCCGATGCGGAACAGAATCACTAGGTCCTGGTGAGGCATAGAATAAGACCACTGGTGAATAAGTCACCAGTAACAGGTGAGCCCCTTGTGGGAACCAGAGCCACAGTATCCAGCTGTGTCCCAGGAACATATGAGGCACACTTGTGGACCAGATTCCTCAGGTCGAATTGAGGCATAGCTGGGGACAAGAGTCACCAGGTCTGGGTGCGCCCTAGGTGGGGCAAGATGCAGCAGTTCTGAGTTAGGTCAAAGTGGGGACGAGAGACACCATGTCCAGGTGAGGCCAAACTGAGAATCAGAGTCACCATACCCAAGTGAAGTCCATGTTGGAAAGAGAGTCACCAGTTCCAGGAGAGGTCTAGGTGGGGACCAGAGCCACCAGATCCAGGTGAAGCCCAGGTGGGAACCAGAGTCACTAGGTCCAGATGAGGCCCAGGTGAGGACCAGAGTTACCAGGTACACGTGAGGCCCCGGTGGGGATCAGAGGCAACAGGTCCATGTGAGGCCGTCTTGGGGACCATGGTCAACAGGTCTACTTGAGGCCCAGGTGTGGAACACAGTAAGCAGGTCCAGGTGAGTCCGCGGTGGTGCCTAGACACCACGTCCACGTGAGGCCCAGGTGGGGACCAGGATCACCAGGTACAGGGGAGGCCCTTGAAAGCACCAGAGTCAACATTTCGAGGTCAGGCGCAGGTGGCAACCAGGGTCAGCAGGCCCAAGTCAGGCCAAAGTTGGGTTCAAAGTCACGAGGGGACGGTGAGACCCAGAGGGGGACCAGAGTCATGTGGTCCAGGCGAGGTCCAAGTGTGGAAAACAGTCACCGGGTCCCAATTTTGCCCAGTAGAGGACCATGGTCAACAGGGCCAGGTGAGGCCCGGATGGGGACCGGAGTCCCCAAATCTGGGTGAAGCCCTGGTGGGGACCACAGTCACCAGATCCAGGGTAGTCTCAGGTGCAGAACAGAATCAACGATTCCAGGTGTGCTGCAGGTGGCAACCACACTCACCAGGTCCCGGTGAGGCCCTAGTGGGGACCAGAGTCACGAGGTACATGAGAAGCTAGAAACACTGCAGCCACCAGGTCCACATGATGTCCATGTGGGAACGATAATCACCAGTTACAGGTGAGGACCAGGTGGCTCTCCGACTCACCACGTCCAGGTGTGTCCCAGGTGAAGACCAGAGTTAATAGGTCCGGCTGGGTCACTGTTAGTGAACAGTGTAACCATATCCTGATGCTGCCCAGGTGGGTACCAGAGACACCATGTCCTGGTGAGGCCCAGGTGGGACCAGAGACATGAGGTCCAGGTGAGGTCCCGATGGGAACCTCAGTCACCAGGTCAGGTGAGGCCATGCTTAGGATCAGAGTCACCAGTTACAGATGAGGCCCAGGTAGAGCCAGAGTCACCTGGGACAGAAGAGGTCAAACTCAGGACCAGAGTTACCAGGATCAGGTCAGTCCCAGTGTGGAATAGAGTAACCATGTCCCGATGATGCCCAGGTAGAACCAGAGTCACCAGGTCAGAGTTAGGCCCAGAGTGTTTCGAGAGTCCAGAGCCTCATGTCCAGGTGAGGCTCAGGTGTGGAACAGAGTCACCAGGTACCAATGATGCCCAGGTGAGGACTAGAGACACCAGGTCTGGGTGACCCGCAGATAGGATCAGAGTCACCAGTTCCAGGTGAGGCCAAGAAAGAGTCCACAGCAATCAGGTCCTGGTGGTGAACAAAGTCCCGAGGACTGGGTGAGGCCCAGATGGGGACCAGATTCACCAGGTCCAGGTTATTCCCAGGTGGTGAACAGAGTTACGGGTTCCGGGGAAGGACCAGGTAAGGACCAGATTCAGCAGGTCCAAGTGAGGCCCATGTGGGGACCTGTGTCACCAGGCATGTGTGAGGCCCAAGTGACAACCCCTCTCACCAGGTCCATGTGAAGCCAACCTCCAGGCCATTCAGAGGAACCATGTCCCGATGATGCCGAGGTAGGGACTAGAGTTCTCAGGTCCAGGTGAGGCCAACCTGCAGGCCATGCAGTGGAACATGTCCCGATGATGCCCAGGTAGGAACCAGAGTTACCAGGTCCATGTGAGGCCAACCTGCAGGCCATGCAGAGGAACCATGTCCCGATGATGCCGAGGTATGGACTAGAGTTCTCAGGTCCAGGTTAGGCCAACCTGCAGGCCATGCAGTGGATCCATGTCCTGATGATGCCCAGGTAGGGACCAGAGTCACCAGGTCCAAATGAGGCCCAGATGGAGCATATTCAATAGGTCCAGGTGAGGCCCAGTTGCTGACCAGAGTCACCAGAACTGGTTGAGGCCGAGAGGGGTACCAGAATCACCTGGTCCAGGTGACATCCAGATGAGACCAGAGTCACCAGGTCAGGGTTAGGCCCAGAGTGGTTCGAGAGTCCAGAGCCTCATGTCCAGGTGAGGCTCAGGTGTGGAACAGAGTCACCAGGTACCAATTATGCCCAGGTGTGGACCAGAGTCACCAGGTCTGGGTGACAAGCAGATAGGATCAGAGTCACCAGGTCCAGGTGAGGCCATGAAAGAGTCCACAGCAATCAGGTCAAGGTGGGGAACAAAGTCACCAGGACTGAGTGAGGCCCAGATGGGGACCGGATTCACCAGGTCCAGGTGAGGCCTACGTGGTGACCAGAGTCCCCGGGTCTGGGAGAGGAGAAGGTAAGGACCAGATTCACCAGGTCCAAGAGGCACAGGTGGAGACGTGAGTCACCAAGTATGGGTGAGACCCAAGTGGCATCCCCACTAACCAGGTCCATGTGAGGCCAACCTGCAGGCCAAGTCACCCGATTCACGTGAGGACCTAGTGGGGACTGGAGTCACCAGTTAAAAGTGATTCTACAAGAACAACACAGTCACCAGGACCTGGTGTGGTTCATGTGGGAACGAGAGTCACCAGGTCCAGGTGAGACCCAGGTGGGGACCACAGTCACCAGGTCCAGATTGAGGCCTAGGTCGGGGGACCAGAGTCATCAGGACCAGTTGAGGCCAAAGTGTGGAGCAAAGTTATCATGTCCATGTGAGGCCCAGGTGGGAAGAGTAACCATGTCCCATTGATACCAGGTGGGAAAAGAGTCACAAGGTCCAGACGAGGCCTTAGTGAGGAGTAGATTCACCAGGTCCTGTTGAGGCCCAGTTGAGGACCAGTGTCCCCAGCTCCGGGTGATCCCAGAGGGTGACCAGTGTCACCCGGTTCTGGTGACATCCAGGTGGGGACCAGAGTCACCACATCAGGGTGAGGCACAGAGGGAGACGAGAATCACTAGGTACAGATGAGACCCCGATGTGGAACTGAGAACCCTGGTCCCATGATGCCCATATGAGGAACTGAGTCACCAGGTCCAGGTGAGGTCCCTGTGGGAACCAG
The DNA here is from genome assembly GCF_011100685.1 of Canis lupus familiaris. Classification (NCBI taxonomy): domain Eukaryota; kingdom Metazoa; phylum Chordata; class Mammalia; order Carnivora; family Canidae; genus Canis; species Canis lupus. Next base: position 96,634 of record NW_023330755.1, on the reverse strand, counting down.
TCACCTCGTCCAGGAGAGGCCCAGGTGGGACCACAGTCACCAGGTCCAGGTGAGGCCCAGGTATATAGAGAGTATCCAGGTCCCAATGATGCCCAGGTAAGGACCAGAGTCAACAGGTCCAGGAGAGGACCATATATGGATCAGAGTCATTGTGTTCCAGGTGAGGCCAGATGGAGACCACAGGAACCAGGTCCAGGAGAGCCCCATATGGGAACCAGAGCCAACAGATCCAGGTGAGGTCCATTTGGGACCACAGTCAGAAGGTCCAGGTGAGGCGCAGGTGGCAACAGGATTCACCAAGTCCAGGTGAGGCCCAGGTGGCCACCAGTCACCAGATCCAGATGCGGACCAGCTAAGGACCAGATTCACCAGGCCCAAGTGAAGCCCAAGGCGTGACCAGAGTCACCAGGTAAGGGTGAGTCCCAGAGGGGAACCAGAGTAACCAGTTTAGTTTGAGGCCCAGAATAGGACCAGAGGTCCCTGGTCAAAGTGAGGCCCAGATGAGGAATAGAGTATCCAGGTCCCAATGATGCCTGGGTGAGGACCAGAGTCACTAGGGCCATGCAGACCCAGATGGGGAACAGAATCACTAGGTCCTGGTGAGGCATAGAATAAGACCACAATCACCAGTATCAGGTGTGCCCCTTGTGGGAACCAGAGCCACTCTATCCAGCTGAGTCCCAGGTCCATGTGAGCCCCACGTCAGGACCAGATTCATCAGGTTGAATTGAGGCATAGCTGGGGACAAGAGTCACCAGGTCTGTGTGCGGCCTAGGTGGGGCAAGATTCAGCAGTTCTGAGTTAGGTCAAAGTGGGGACGAGAGACACCAGTCCAAGTGAGGCCAAACTGAGGACAAGAGTCACCAGATCAAGGTGAGGTCCATGTTGGAAAGAGAGTCACCAGGTCTAGGAGAGGTGCAGGTGGGGACCAGAGTCACCAGATCCAGGTGAGGTACAGGTGGGGACCAGAGTCACCAGATCCAGGTGAAGCCCAGGTGGGGACCAGAGTCACTAGGTCCTGATTAGACCCAGGTGAGGATCAGAGTTACCAGATACACGTGAGCCCCCGGCAGGGATCAGAGCCAAAAGGTCCACGTGAGGCCGGCTTGGGGACCCTCGTCAACATGTCTACCTGAGGCCCAGGTGTGGAACAAAGTAATCATGTCCAGGTGAACCCCGGTGGTGACAAGAGTCACCACGTCCAGTTGAGGACCAATTGGGGACCAGGATCACCAGGTACAGGGGAGGCCCTTGAGAGAACCAGAGTCAACAGTTTGAGGTCAGGCGCAGGTGGCAACCAGGGTCAGCAGGTCCAAGTCAGGCCAAAGTGGGGTTCACAGTCACTAGGGCCCAGTGAGACCCAGAGGGGGACCAGAGTCACCTGGTCCAGGTGAGATCCAGTTGTGGAATACAGTCACCGGGTCCCAATTCGGCACAGTTGAGGACCATGTTCAACAGGGCCAGGTGAGGCCCAGATGGGGACCGGAGTCCCCAAATTCAGGTGAAGCCCAGGTGGGGACCACAGTCACCAGATCCAGGGTAGTCTCAGGTGGAGACCAGAATGACCAGGTCTTGGTGAGGTGCAGGTGGCAACCACACTCACCAAGTCCCGGTGAGGCCCTGGTGGGGACCAGAGTCACGAGGTACATGAGAAGCTAGTAACACTGCAACCACCAGGTCCACATGATGTCCATGTGGGAACGAGAATTACAAGTTACAGGTGAGGAGCAGGTGGGGATATGAGTCACCATGTCCAGGTGAGACCCTGGTGGGAGCCAGTGTCTCCATGTCCAAGTGTGGACCAGGTGAATACGAGAGTTAATAGGTCCGGCCGCGTCACTGTTGGTGAACAGTGTAACCATATCCTGATGCTACTCAGGTGGGTACCAGATACAAGTCCTGGTGAGTCCCAGTTGGGACCAGAGACATGAGGTCCAGGTGAGGTACCGATGGAAACCACAGTCACCAGGTGAGGTGAGGCCATGCTTAGGATCAGAGTCACCACTTACAGGTGAAGTCCAGGAGGAGCCAGAGTTACATGGCACAGAAGAGGCCAAAGTCAGGACCAGAGTTACCATGATCAGGTCAGTCCCACTGGGAATAGAGTAACCACGTCCCCATGATGCCCAGGTAGAACCACAGTTACCAGGTCCAGGTGCGGCCAACCTAAAGGCCATGCAGTGGAACCTTGTCCCGATGATGCCCAGGTAGGGAAGAGAGTCACCAGGTCCAAATGAGGCTCAGATGGAGCATATTCACTAGGTCCAGACGAGGCCCAGTTGAGGACCACAGACACCAGATATGGTTTAGACCTAGAGGGGTACCAGAATCACCTGGTCCAGGTGACATCCAGATGGGGACCAGAGTCTCCAGGCCTGAGTCACGCGCAGAGAGGATAAGAGTCACCAGTTCCATGTGAGGCCAAGAAAGAGTCCAAAGCAATCAGGTCCTGGTGGGGAACAAACTCACCAGGACTGGTTGAGGCCCAGATGGGGTAGAGATTCACCAGGTCCAGGTGGAGCCCAGGAGGTGACCAGAATCCCCGGGTCGGGGAGTGGACCATCTAAGGACCAGATTCACCAGGTCCAAGAGAACCACGTGGGTTCCTGAGTCATCAGGTATGGGTGAAGCTCCGGTGGCAACCCCACTCACCAGGTCCAGGTGAGGCCAACCTCCAGCCAGAGTCACCAGATCCAGGTGAGGCCCTAGTGGGGACCGGTGTCACCAGGTAAATGTGAGTTACAAGAAAACAACAGTCACCATGTCCAGGTGTGTTTCATGTGGGAACGAGAGTCACCAGGTCCAGGTGAGACCCAGGTGGGGACCACAGTCACCAGGTCCAGATTGAGGCCTCGGTGGGGGGACGAGAGTCATCAGGAGCAGTTGAGGCCAAAGTGTGGAGCAAAGTTATCATGTCCAGGTGAGGCCCAGGTGGGGAACAGAATAACCATGTCCCATTGATGTCAGGTGAGAAAAGAGTCACAAGGTCCAAACGAGGCCTAAGTGAGGAGTAGATTCACCAGGTCCTGTTGAGGCCCAGCTGAGGACCAGTGTCCCCAGCTCCGGCAGAGTCCCAGAGGGGGACCAGAGTCACCCGGTTCTGGTGATATCCGGGGGGGGATTAGAGTCAGCACGTCAGGGTGAGGCCCAGAGAGGGACGAGAATCACTAGGTCCAGGTGAGGCCCCGATGTGGAACTGAGAAACCAGGTCCCATGATGTCCATATGAGGACCTGAGTCACCAGGTCCAGGTGAGGTCCCTGTGGGAACCAGTCACCTCGTCCAGGTGAGGCCTAGGTGGGACCACAGTCACCAGGTCCAGGTGAGGCCCAGGTATATAAGAGAGTATCCAGGTCCCAATGATGCCCAGGTAATGTCCAGAGTCAACAGGTCCAGGAGAGGCCCAAATATGGATCAGAGTCATTGTGTTCCAGGGGAGGCCAGATGGAGACCACAGGTACCAGGTCCAGAAGAGCCCCATATGGGAACCAGAGCCACCAGATCCAGGTGAGGTCCAGGTGCGACCAGAGTCACAAAGTCCAGGTGAGGCGCAGGTGGCAACAGGATTCACCAAATCCAGGTGAGGACCAGGTGGCGCCCAGTCTCCAGATCCAGGTGCGGACCAGCTTAGGACCAGATTCACCAGGCCCAAGTGAATCCCAAGGGGTGATCAGAGTCACCAGGTAAGGGTGAGGCCTAGAGGGGGTACGAGAGTAACCAGTTTAGTTTGAGGCTCAGAATGGGACCAAAGGTCCCTGGTCAAAGTAAGGCCCAATTGTGGAATAGAGTATCCAGGTCCCAATGATGCCTGGGTGTGGACCAGAGTCACTAGGGCCATGCAGACCCAGATGGGGAACAGAATCACTAGGTCCTGGTGAGGCATAGAATAAGACCACTGGTGAATAAGTCACCAGTATCAGGTGAGCGCCTTGTTGGATCCAGAGCCACTCTATCCAGCTGAGTCCCAGGTCCATGTGAGGCCCATGTGAGGACCAGATTCATCAGGTCGAATTGAGGCATAGCTGGGGACAAGAGTCACCAAGTTTGGGTGCGGCCTAGGTGGGGCAAGATTCAGCAGTTCTGAGTTAGGTCAAAATGGGGACGAGAGACACCAGGTCCAGGTGAGGCCAAACTGAGGACCAGAGTCACCAGATCGAGGTGAGGCCCAGAGCGGGACGAGAATCACTAGGAACAGGTGAAGCCCCGATGTGGAACTGAGAAACCAGGTGAATGCTGCCCATATGAGGACCTGAGTCACCAGGTCCAGGTGATGTCCCTGTGGGAAACAGTCACCTCGTCCAGGTGAGACCCAGGTGGGACCACAGTCACCAGGTCCAGGTGAGGCCCAGGTATATAAGAGAGTATCCAGGTCCCAATGATGCCCAGGTAGGGTCCAGAGTCACCAGGTCCAAATGAGGCCCAGATGGAGCATATTCACTAGATCCAGGTGAGGCCCAGTTGAGGACAAGAGTCACCAGATCTGGTTGAGGCCTAGAGCCATACCAGAAACACCTGGCCCAGGTGACATCCAGATGGGGACCAGAGTCACCAGGTCAGAGTGAGGCCCAGAGAGGTTCCAGAGTCCTCATGTCCAGGTGAGGCTCAGGTGTGGAACAGAGTCACCAGGTACCATGATGCCCAGGTGAGGACCAGAATCACCAGGTATGGGTGACGCGCAGATAGCATCAGAGTCACCAGTTCCAGATGAGGCCAAGAAAGAGTCCACAGCATCAGGTTCAGGTGGGGAACAAAGTCACCAGGACTGGGTGAGGCCCAGATGGGGACCAGATTCACCAGGTCCAAGTGAAGCCCAGGTGGTGACCAGAGTCCCCGGGTCTGGGGGAGGACCAGGTAAGGACCAGATTCACCAGGTAGAAGAGGCCCACATGGGGACCTGAGTCACCAATTATGGGTGAGGCCCAAGAGGCATCCCCACTCACCAGGTCCAGGTGAGGCCAACCTGCAGACCAAGTCACCCGATCCACGTGAGGACCTAGTGGGGACTGGAGTCACCAGTTAAAAATGATTCTACAAAAACAACACAGTCACCAGATCCTGGTGTGGTTCATGTGGGAACGAGAGTCACCAGGTCCAGGTGAGACCCAGGTGGGGACCACAGTCACCAGGTCCAGGTGAGGCCCAGGTGGGACCACAGTCACCAGGACCAGGTGAGGCCTAGGTCGGGGGACCAGAGTCTTCAGGACTAGTTGAGGCCAAAGTGTGGAGCAAAGTTATCAGGGCCATGGGAGGCCCAGTTGTGAAAGAGTAACCATGTCCCATTGATGCCAGGTGGGAAAAGAGTCACAAGGTCCAGACGAGGCCTTAGTGAGGAGTAGATTCACCAGGTCCTGTTGATGCCCAGTTGAGGACCAGTGTCCCCTGCTCCGGGTGAGTCCCAGAGGGGGACCAGTGTCACCCGGTTCTGGTGATATCCAGGTGGGGACCAGAGTCACCACGTCAGGGTGAGGCCCAGAGGGGGACGAGAATCACTAGGTCCAGATGAGACACCGATGTGGAACTGAGAACCCTGGTCCCGTGATGCCCATATGAGGACCTGAGTCACCAGGTCCAGGTGAGGTCCCTGTGGGAACCAGTCACCTCGTCCAGGTGAGGCCCAGGTGGGACCACAGTCACCAGGTTCAGGTGAGGCCCAGGTATATAGAGAGTATCCAGGTCCCAATGATGCCCAGGTAAGGACCAGAGTCAACAGGTCCAGGAGAGAACCAAATATGGATCAGAGTCATTGTGTTCCAGGTGAGGCCAGAAGGAGACCACAGGAACCAGGTCCAGGAGAGCCCCATATGGGAACCAGAGCCAACAGATCAGGGTGAGGTCCAGTTGTGACCACAGTCAGAAGGTCCAGGTGAAGCGCAGGTGGCAACAGGATTCACCAAGTCCAGGTCAGGCCCAGGTGGCCACCAGTCACCAGATCCAGATGCGGACCAGCTAAGGACCAGATTCACGAGGCTCAAGTGAAGCCCAAGGGGTGACCAGAGTCACCAGGTAAGTGTGAGTTTCAGAGGGGGAACCAGAGTAACCAGTTTAGTTTGAGGCCCAGAATGGGACCAGAGGTCCCTGGTCAAAGGTAGGCCCAGGTGTGGCATAGAGTATCCAGGTCCCAATGATGCCTGGGTGAGGACCAGAGTCACTAGGGCCATGCAGGCCCAGATGGGGAACAGAATCACTAGGTCCTGGTGATGCATAGAATAAGACCACAATCACCAGTATCAGGTGTGCCCCTTGTGGGAACCAGAGCCACTCTATCTAGCTGAGTAACAGGTCCATGTGAGCCCGACGTCAGGACCAGATGCATCAGGGCGAATTGAGGCATAGTTCGGGACAAGAGTCACCAGGTCTGCGTGCGGGCTAGGTGGGGCAAGATTCAGCAGATCTGAGTTAGGTCAAAGTGGGGACGAGAGACACCAGGTCCAGGTGAGGCCAAACTGAGTACCAGATTCACCACATCCAGGTGAGGTCCAGGTTGGAAATAGAGTCACTAGGTCCAGGAGAGGTCCAGGTGGGGACCAGAGTCACCAGATTCAGGTGAAGTCCAGGTGGGGACCAGAGTCACCAGATCCAGGTGAAGCCCAGGTGGGGACCAGAGTCACTAGGTCCTGATTAGACCCAGGTGAGGATCAGAGTTACCAGATACACGTGAGCCCCCGGCGGGGATCAGAGCCAAAAGGTCCATGTGAGGCCGGCTTGGGGACCATGGTAAACAGGTCTACCTGAGGCCCAGGTGTGGAACACAGTAATCATGTCCAGGTGAGTCCCCGGTGGTGACAAGAGTCACCACGTACAGTTGAGGCCCAATTGGGGACCAGGATCACCAGGTACAGGGGAGGCCCTTGAGAGAACCAGAGTCAACAGTTCGAGGTCAGGCGCAGGTGGGAACCAGAGTTAGCAGGTCCAAGTCAGGCCAAAGTGGGGTTCACAGTCACTAGGGCACAGTGAGACCCAGAGGGGGACCAGAGTCAACTTGTCCAGGTGAGGTCCAGTTGTGGAACACAGTCACCGTGTCCCGATTTTGCCCATTTGAGGACCATGGTCAACAGGGCCAGGTGAGGCCCAGATGGGGACCGGAGTCCCCAAATTCAGGTGAAGCCCAGGTGGGGACCATAGTCACCAGATCCAGGGTAGTCTCAGGTGGACACCAGAATCACCAAGTCCTGGTGAGGTGCAGGTGGCAACCACACCCACCAAGTCCCGGTGAGGCCCTGGTGGGGACCAGAGTCACGAGGTACATGAGAAGCTAGAAACACTGCAGCCACCAGGTCCACATGATGTCCATGTGGGAACGAGAATTACAAGTTACAGGTGAGGACCAGGTGGGGATCTGAGTCACCATGTCCAGGTGAGACCCTGGTGGGAACCAGTGTCACCATGTCCAAGTGTGGACCAGGTGAAGACGAGAGTTAATAGATCCGGCCAAGTCACTGTTAGTGAACAGTGTAACCATATCCTGATGCCACTCAGGTGTGTACCAGATACAAGGTCCTGGTGAGTCCCAGTTGGGACCAGAGACATGAGGACCAGGTGAGGTACCGATGGAAACCACAGTCACCAGGTCAGGTGAGGCATGCTTAGGATCAGAGTCACCATTTACAGTGAGGTCCAGGGGGAGCCAGAGTCACATGGCACAGAAGAGGCGAAAGTCAGGACCAGAGTTACCACCATCAGGTCAGTCCCACTGGGAATAGAGTAACCACGTCCCGATGTTGCCCAGGTAGAACCACAGTTACCAGGTCCAGGTGCGGCCAACCTAAAGGCCATGCAGTGGAACCATGTCCCGAAGATGCCCAGGTAGGGAAGAGAGTCACCAGGTCCAAATGAGGCCCAGATGGAGCATATTCAATAGGTCCAGGTGAGGCCCAGTTGAGGACCAGAGTCACCAGATCCAGGTGAAGCCAAGGTGGGGACCAGAGTCACTAGGTCCAGATGAGGCCCAAATGAGGACCAGTGTTACCAGGTACACGTGATGCCCCGGTGGGAATCAGAGGAAACAGGTCCATATGAGGCCGGCTTCGGTACCATGGTCAACAGGACTACTTGAGGCCCATGTGTGGAACACAGTAACCAGGTCCAGGTGAGTCCCCGGTGGTGACAAGCGTCACCACGTCCAGGTGAGTCACAGGGGGGGACCAGGATCACCAGGTACAGGGGAAGCCCTTGAATGAACCAGAGTCAACAGTTCGAGGTCAGGCGCAGGTGTCAACAAGGGTCAGCAGGTCCAAGTCAGGCCAAATTGTGGTTCACAGTCACTAGGGCATGGTGAGACCCAGAGGGGGACCAGAGTCACCTGGTCCAGGTGAGGTCCAGGGGTGGAACACAGTCACCGGGTCCCAATTTTGGCAGTTGAGGACCATGGTTGACATGGCCAGGTGAGGCCCAGATTGGTGATCCTCAACCTGGATCAGATTCACCAGTTCCAGTTGAGGCTAAGAAGGAGTCCACAGCAATCATGTCCAGATTGACGCCTAGGTCGGGGGACCAGAGTCATCAGGACCCGTTGAGGCCAAAATGTGGAGCAAAGTTATCATGTCCAGATGAGGCCCAGGTGGGGAACAGACTAACCATGTCCCATTGATGCCAGGTGAGAAAAGAGCCACAAGGTCCAGACGAGGCCTAAGTGAGGAGCAGATTCACCAGGTCCTGTTGAGGCCCAGTTGAGGACCAGTGTCCCCAGCTCCGGGTGAGTCCCAGAGGGGGACCAGAGTCACCCGGTTCTGGTGATATCCAGGTGGGGACCAGAGTCACCACGTCAGGGTGAGGACCATAATGGGACGAGAATCACTAGGTCCAGGTGAGGTCCCGATGTGGAACTGAGAAACCAGGTCCCATGATGCCCATATGAGGACCTGAGTCTCGAGGTCCAGGTGAGGTCCCTGTGGGAACCAGTCACCTCGTCCAGGTGAGGCCAAGGTGGGACCACAGTCACCAGTATCATGTGAGACCCTTGTGGGAACCAGAGCCACTCTATCCAGTTGAGTCCCAGGTCCATGTGAGGCCCACCTGAGGAGCAGATTCATCAGGTCGAATTGAGGCATAGCTGGGGACAAGAGTCACCAGGTCTGGGTGCGGCCTACGTGGGTCAAGATTCAGCAGTTCTGAGTTAGGTCAAAGTGGGCACGAGAGACACCAGGTCCAGGTGAGGCCAAACTGAGGACAAGAGTCACCAGATCCAGGTGAGGTCCAGGTGGGGACCAGAGTCACCAGATCCAGGTGAAGCCCAGGTGGGGACCAGAGTCACCAGATCCAGGGTAGTATCAGGTTCAGACCAGAATCAACAGTTCCAGGTGTGGTGCAGGTGGCAACCACACTCACCAGGTCCCGGTGAGGCCCTAGGGGGGACCAGAGTCACGAGGTACATGAGAAGCTAGAAACACTGCAGACACCAGGTCCACATGATGTCCATGACCCACGTGGGAACCCCACTCACCAGGTCAAGATGAGGCCAACCTGCAGGCCATGCAGAGGAGCCATGTCCCAATGATGCCCAGGTACGGACGAGAGTTACCAGATCCAGGTTAGACTCAGGTGGGGAATACAGGACACAGGTCCAGATTGAGGCCTAGGTGGGGGGACCAGATCATCAGGACCAGTTGAGGCCAAAGTGCGAAGAAAACTTATCATTTCCAGGTGAGGCCCAGGTGGGGAACAGAGTAACCATGTCCCATTGATGCCAGGTTGGATAAGAGTCACAAGGTCCAGACGAGGCCTAAGTGAGGAGTAGATTCACCAGATCCTGTTGACTCCAGTTGAGGACCAGTGTCCCCAGATTCGGGTGAGTCCCAGAGGGGGACCAGAGTCACCCGGTTCTGGTGATATCCAGGTGGGGACCAGAGTCACCAGGTCAGAGTGAGGCCCAGAGGGGAACGAGATCACTAGGTCCAGGTGAGGCCCAAATGTGGCACTGAGATACCAGGTCCCATGATACCAATTTGAGGACCTGAGTCACCAGGTCCAGGTGAGGTCCCTGTGGGAACCAGTGTCCTCATCCAGATGAGGTCCAGGTGGGACCACAGTCACCAGGTCCAGGTGAGGCCCAGTTATATAAGAGAGTATCCATGTCCCAATGATGCCCAGGTAAGGACCAGAGTCAACCGGTCCAGGAGAGGCCCAAATATGGATCAGAGTCATTGTGTTCCATGTGAGGCCAGATGGAGACCACAGGAACCAGGTCCAGGAGAGCCCCATATGGGAACCAGAGCCACCAGATCCAGGTGAGGTCCAGGTGGGACCACAGTCACAAGGTCCACGTGAGGCGCAGGTGGCAACAGGATTCACCAAGTCCAGGTGAGGCCCAGGTGGCGACCAATCACCAGATCCAGGTTCGGATCAGCTAAGGACCAGATTCACCAGTCCCATGTGAAGCTCAAGGGGTGACCAGAGAAACCAGGTAACGGTGAGTCCCAGAGGTAGAATCAGAGTAACCAGTTTAGTTAGAGACACAGAATGGGACCAGAGGTCCCTGGTCAAAGTGAGGCCCAGGTGTGGAATAGAGTATCCAGGTCCCAATGATGCCTGGGAGAGGACCAGAGTCTCTAGGGCCATGAAGGCCAGATGGGGAACAGAATCACTAGGTCCTCGTGAGGCATAGAATAAGACCACTGGTGAATAAGTCACCAGTATCAGGTGAGCCCCTTGTGGGAACCAGAGCCACTGTATCCAGCTGAGTCCCAGGTCCATATGAGGCACACTTGTGGACCAGATTCCTCAGGTCGAATTGAGGCATAGCTGGGGACAAGAGTCACCAGGTCTGGGTGCGGCCTAGGTGGGTTAAGATTCAGCAGTTCTGAGTTAGGTCAAAGTGGGGACGAGAGACACCAGTACAGGTGAGGCCAAACTGAGACCAGAGTCACCAGATATAGGTGAGTTCCAGGTGGGGACCAGAGTCACCAGATCCAGGTGAAGTCCAGTTGGGGACCAGACCTACCAGTTCCGGGTGAGGACCAGGTAAGGACAAGATTCAACAGGTCCACGTGAGGCCCACGTTGGGACCTGTGTCACCAGGCATGGGTGAGTCTCAGGTGACAACCCCACTCACTAGGTCCAAGTGAGGCCAACCTGCAGGCCATGCCGAGGAACCATGTCCTGATGATGCCCAGGATGGGTTCTAGAGTTATCAGGTCCAGGTGAGGCGCACTTGCAGGCCATGCAGTGGAACCATGTCCCGGTAATGCCGAGGTAGGGATCAGAATCACCATGTCCAAATGAGGCCCAAATGGACCATATTCACCAGGTCTAGGTGAGCCCCAGTTGAGGACCAGAGTCCCAGATCTGGTTGAGCCCTATAAGGGTACCAGAATCACCTGGTTCAGGTGACATCGAGATGGGGACCAGAGTCACCAGGTCAGGGTGAGGCCCAGAGAGGTTCCAGAATCATCATGTCCAAGTGAGGATCAGGTGTAGAACAGAGTCACCAGGTACAAATGATCCCAGTTGAGGACCAGATTCACCAGGTCTGGGTGACGTGCAGATAGGATCAGAGTCACCAGTTCCAGGTGAGGCCAAGAAGGCGTCCACAGCAATCAGGTCCATGTGGGGAACAAAGTCACCAGGACTGGGTGAGGCCCAGATGGGGACCAGATTCACCAGGCCCAGGTGATTCCCAGGTGGTGACCAGAGTTACCAGTTCCGGGGAAGGACCAGGTAAGGACCAGATTCACCAGGTCCAATTGAGGCCCACGTGGGGACCTGTGTCACCATGTATGGGTGAGGCACAATTGGCAACCCCACTCACCAGGTCCAGGTGAGGCCAACCTCCAGGCGATGGAGAGGAACCGTGTCCCGATGATGCCCAGGTAGGGACCAGAGTTACCAGGTCCAGGTGAGGCCAGCCTGCAGGCCAACCAGAGGAACCATGTCCCGATCATGCCCAGGTAGGGACCAGAGTCACCAGGTCCATATGAGGCCCAGATCGAGTATATTCACTAGGTCCAAGTGAGGCCCATTTGAGGACCAGAGTCATCAGATCTGGTTGAGGCCTAGAGGGGTACCAGAATCACCTAGTCCAGGTGACATCCAGATGGGGACCAGAGTCACCAGGTCAGGGTGAGGCCCACAGAGGTTCCAGAGTCATCATGTCCAGGTGAGGCTCAGGTGTGGAACAGAGTAATCAGGTACCAATGATGCCCAGGTGAGTTCCAGAGTCACCAGATCTGGGTGACGCGCAGATAGGATCAGAGTCACCAATTCCAGGGGAGGCAAAAAGAGTCCAAGCAATCAGTTCCAAGTGGGGAACAAAGTCACCAGGACTGGGTGAGGCCCAGATGGGACCAGATTCACCAGGCCCAAGGGAGGCCAAGGTGGTGACCAGAGTCCCCGGGTCTGGGAGAGGACCAGGTAAGGACAAGATTCACCAGGTCCAAGAGGCCCACGAGGAGACGTGGGTCACCAGATATGTGTGAGGCCCAGGTGGCAACCCCACTCACCAGGTCCAGGTGAGGCCAACTCGCAGGCCAGAGTCACCAGATCCAGGTGAGGCCCTAGTGGGGACCGGAGTCACCAGGTAAGTGTGAGTCACAAGAACACCACAGTCACCAGGTCCAGGTGTGGTTCATGTGGGAACGAAAGTCACCAGATCCAGGTGAGACCCAGATGAGGACCACAGTCACCAGTTCCAGATTGAGGCCTAGGTGGGGGGACCAGATTCATCAGGACCAGTTGAGGCCAAAGTGTGGAGCAAAGTTATCATGTCCAAGTGAGGCCCAGGTGGGGAACAGAGTTACCATGTCCCATTGATGCCAGTTGGGAAAAGAGTCACAAGGTACGGACGAGGCCTAAGTGAGGAGTAGATTCACCAGGTCCTGTTGAGGCCCATTTGAGGACCAGTGTCCCTAGCTCTGGGTGAGTCCCAGAGGGGGACCAGAGTCACACGATTCTGGTGATATCCAGGTGGGGACCAGAGTCAGCACGTCAGGGTGAGGCCCAGAGGGGGACGAGAACCACTAGGTCCAGGTGAGACCCCAATGTGGACCTGAGAAACCAGGTCCCATGATGCCCATATGAGGACCTGAGTCACCAGGACCAGGTGAGGTCCCTGTGGGAACCAGTCACCTCGTCCAGGTGAGGCCCAGGTGGGACCACACTCACCAGGTCCAGGTGACGCCCAGGTATATAGAGAGTATCCAGGTCCCAATGATGTCCAGGAAAAGACCAGAGTCAACAGGTCCAGGAGACGACCATATATGGATCAGAGTCATTGTGTTCCAGGTGAGGCCAGATGGAGACCACAGGAACCAGGTCCAGGAGAGCCCCATATGGGAACCAGAGCCACCAGATCCAGGTGAGGTCCAGGTGGGACCACAGTCACAAGGTCCAGGTAAGGCGCAGGTGGCAACAGGATTCACCAAGTCCAGGTGAGACCCAGGTGGCGACCATTCACCAGATCCAGGTGAGGACCAGCTAAGGACCAGATTCTCCAGGCCCAGTTGAAGCCCAAAGGGTGACAGGAGTCACCAGGTAAGGGTGAGGCCCAGAGGGGGAACCAGAGTAAACAGTTTAGTTTGAGGCCCCGAATGGGACCAGAGGTCCCTGGTCAAAGGTAGTCCCAAGTGTGGCATAGAGTATCCAGGTCCCAATGATGCCTGGGTGAGGACCAGAGTCACTAGGGCCATGCAGGCCCAGATGGGGAACAGAATCACTAGGTCCTGGAGAGGCATAGAATAAGACCATAGTCACCAGTATCAGGTGAGCCCCTTGTGGGAACCAGAGCCACTCTATCCAGCTGAGTCCCAGGTCCATGTGAGGCCCACGTGAGGACCAGATTCATCAGGTCGAATTGAGGCTTAGCTGGGGACAAGAGTCACCAGGTCTGGGTGCGGCCTAGGTGGGGCAAGATTTAGTAGTTCTGAGTTAGGTCAAAGTGGGCACGAGAGACACCAGGTCCAGCTGAGGCCAAAGGGAGGACCAGAGTCACCAGATACCGGTGAGGTCCATGTTGGAAAGAGAGTCACCAGGTCCAGGAGAGGTCCAGGTGGCGACTAGAGTCACCAGATCCAGGTGAAGTCCAGGTGGGGACCAGAGTCACCAGATCCAGGTGAAGCCCAGGTGGGGAGCAGAGTCACTAGGTCCAGATGAGGCCCAGGTGAGGACCAGAGTTACATGGTACACGTGAGACCCCGATTGGGATCACAGGCAACAGGTCCATGTGAGGTCGGCTTGGGGACATGGTCAACAGGTGTACTTGAGGCCCAGGTGTGGAACACAGTAAGCAGGTCCAGGTGAGTTCCCGGTGGTGAGAAGAGTCACCACGTCCAGTTGAGACCCAAGTGGGGACCAGGATCACCAGGTACAGGGGAGGCCCTTGAAAGAACCAGAGTCAACAGTTCGAGTTCAGGCGCAGGTGGCAACCAGGGTCAGCAGGTCCAAGTCAAGCCAAACTGGACTTCACAGTCACTAGGGCATGGTGAGACCCAGAGGGGAGCATAGTCACCTGGTCCAGGTGAGGTCCAGTTGTGGAACACAGTCACCAGTTCCCAATTTTTCCCAGTTGAGGACCATGGTCAACAGGGCCAGGTGAGCCCCAGATGGGGGCCGGAGTCCCGAAATCCAGGTGAAGCCCAAGTGGGGACCAGAGTCACCAGATCCAGGGTAGTCTCAGGTGCAGACCAGAATCACCAGGTCCAGGTGTGTTGCAGGTGGCAACCAAATTCACCAGGTCACAGTAAGGCACTGGTGGGGACCAGAGTCACCAGGTACGTGAGAAGCTAGAAACACATGGTATCCCTGGGTGGCGCAGCGGTTTGGCGCCTGTCTTTGGTTCAGGGCGCCATCCTGGAGACCCGGGATCGAATCCCACGTCGGACTCCCGGTGCATGGAGCCTGCTTCTCCCTATGCCTGTGTCTCTGCCTCTCTCTCTCTCTGTGACGATCATAAATAAATAAAAATTAAAAAAAAAAGATGCTAGAAACACTGCGGCCAACAGGTCCACAAGATCTCCATGTGGGAACGAGAATCACCAGTTACAGGTGAGGACCAGGTGGGGATCCGACTCACCATGTCCAGGTGAGACCCAGGTGGGAATCAGTGTCACCATGTCCAGGTGTGGCCCAGGTAAAGACTAGAGTTAATAGGTCCGGCTGGGTCACTGTTAGTGAACAGTGTAACCATATCCTGATGCTACCCAGGTGGGTAGCAGAGACACCAGGTCCTGGTGAGGCTCAATTGGGACCAGAGACATGAGGTCCAGGTGAGGTCCCGATGGGAACCACAGTCACCACGTCAGGTGAGGCCATGCTTAGGATCAGAGTCACTCGTTACAGGTGAGGCCCAGGTGGAGACAGAGTCACCTGGTACAGAAGAGGCCAAAGTCAGGACCAGAGTTACAAGGATCAGGTCAGTCCCAGTGGGGAATAGAGTAACCATGTTCCGATGATGCCCAGGTAGAACCAGAGTCACCAGGTCCAGATGAGGCGCAGGTGGGGAGCATGTTCACTAGATCCCGGTGAGGCCCAGTTGAGGACCAGAGTCACCAGGTCTAGGTGAGGCCTAGAGGGGTACCAGATTCACCTGGTCTGGTGACATCCAGATGGGGACCAGAGTCCTCATGTCAGGCTGAGGCCCAGAGGGGATCCAGAGTCAAAATATTCAGGTGAGGCTCAGGTGTGGAACAGAGTATCCAGGTCATAATGGTCCACAGGTGAGGACCAGAGTCACCAGATCTGGGTAAGGCCCAGTTAGCATCAGAGTCAGCAGTTCCAGGTTAGCCAAGAAGGAGTCCACAGCAATCAGGTCCAGGTGGGGAAGAAAGTCAACAGGACTGGGTGAGGCCCAGATGGGGACCAGATTCACCAGGCCCAGGTGATTCCCATGTGGTGACCAGAGTTACCAGTTCCGGGTGATCACCAGGTAAGGACCAGATTCACCAGGTCCAAGTGAGGCCCACGTGGGGACCTGTGTCACGAGGCAAGGGTGAGGCCCAGGTGACAAACCCACTCACCAGGTCCAGGTGAAGCCAACCTGCAGGCCATGCAGAGGAACCAGGTCCCAATGATGCCTAGGTGAGGACCATCGTCACCAGGTCCAGATTGGGGCCTAGGTGGGGGGAACAGATTCATCAGGAGAAGTTGAGGCCAAAGTGTGGAGCAAAGTTATCATATCCAGGTGATGTCTAGGTGGGGAACAGAGTAACCATGTCCCATTGATGTCAGGTGGGAAAAGAGTCACAAGGTACAGATGAGGCCTAAGTGAGGACTAGATACACCAGGTCCTGTTGAGGCCCAGTTGAGCCCCAGTGTCCCCAGCTCTGGGTGAGTCCCAGAGGGGGGCCAGAGTCACCCGGTTCTGGTGATATCCAGGTGGGGACAAGACTCACCACGTCAGCGTGAGGCCCAGAGGGGGACGAGAATCACTAGTTTCAGGTGAGGCCTCGATTTGGAACTGAGAATAAAGGTCCCATAATGCCCAAATGAGGACCTGAATCACCAGGTCCAGGTGAAGCTCAGGTTGGGACCAGACTCACTAGTTCCAGATGAGGCCCAGGTGAGAACCAGAGTTACCAGGTACAAGTGAGGCCCCGGTGGGGATCAGAGGCAACAGGTCCATGTGAGGCCAGCTTGGGGACTATGGTCAACAGGTCTACTTGAGGCCAGGTGTGGAACACCGTAAACAGGTCCAGGTGAGTCCCTGGTTGTGACAAGTGTCACCACGTCCAGATGAGGCCCAGTTGGGGACCAGGTTCACCAGGTCAAGGGGAGGCCGTTGAAATAACCAGAGTGAACAGTTCGAGGTCAGGCGCAGGTTTCAACCAGGGTCAGCAGTTCCAAGTCAGGCCAAAGGGGGTTCACAGCCACTAGGGCACGGTGAGACCCAGAGGGGGACCAGAGTCAACTGGTCCAGGTGAGGTCCAGTTGTGGAACACAGTCACCGGGTCCCAATTTTACCCAGTTGAAGACCATGGTCAACAGGGCCAGGTGAGACCCAGATGGGGATCGGAGTCCCCAAATCCAGGTGAAGCCAAGGTGGGGACCACAGTCACCAGATCCAGGGTAGTCTCAGGTGCCGACCAGAATCAACAGGTCCACGTGAGGCAACCACACACACCAGGTCCCGGTGAGGCCCTGGTGGGGACCAGAGTCACGAGGTACATGAGAAGCTAGAAACACTGCAGCCACCAGGTGCACATCATGTCCATGCTGGAATGAGAATCACCAGTTACAGGTGAGGACCAGGTGGGGATCCGACTCACCATCTCCAGGTGAGACCCAGGTTGGAACCAGTGTCACCATGTCCAGGTGTGGCCCAGGTGAAGACCAGAGTTAATAGGTCTGGCTGGGTCACTATTAGTGAACAGTGTAACCATATCCTGATGCTACCCAGGTGGGTACCAGAGATGCCATGTCCTGGTGTGGCCCAGGTGGGACCAGAGACACGAGGTCCAAGTGAGGTCCCGATGGGAACCACAGTCACCAGGTTTGGTGAGGCCATACTTAGGATCAGAGTCACCAGTTACAGTTGAGGCCCAGGTGGAGCCAGAGTAACCTGGTATAGAAGAGGCCAAAGTCAGGACCAGAGTTACCAGGATCAGGTATCCCAGTGTGGAATAGAGTAACCATGTCCCGATGATGCCCAGGTAGAACCAGAGTTACCAGGTCCAGATGAGGTGCAGGTGGAGAGCATATTCACTAGGTCCCGGTTAGGCCAAGTTGAGGACCAGAGTCACCAGGTCTAGTTGAGGCCTAGAGGGGTACCAGATTCTCCTGGTCTAGGTGACATCCAGATGGGGACCAGAGTCTCCATGTCAGGCTGAGGCCCAGAGGGGATCCAGAGTCATCAAGTCCAGGTGAGGCTCACGTGTGGAACAGAGTATCCAGGTCATAATGGTCCACAGGTGAGGACCAGAGTCACCAGATCTGGGTGAGGCCCAGTTAAGATCAGAGTCACTAGTTCCAGGTGAGGGCCAAGAAGGAGTACACAGCAATCAGGTCCAGGTGGGAACAAAGTCACCTGGACTGAATGAGGCCCAATGGGGAACAGAATCTCAATGTCCAGGTGATTCCCAGGTGATGACCAGAGTTACAGGTTCCGGGTGAGGACAAGGGAAGGACCATATTCACCAGGTCCACGTGAGGCCCACGTTGGGACCTGTGTCACCAGGCATGGGTGAGTCTCAGGTGACAACCCCACTCACTAGGTCCAAGTGAGGCCAATCTGCAGGCCATGCCGAGGAACCATGTCCTGATGATGCCCAGATGGGGTCTAGAGTTATCAGGTCCAGGTGAGGCACACCTGCAGGCCATGCAGTGGAACCATGTCCCGGTAATGCCGAGGTAGGGATCAGAATCACCATGTCCAAATGAGGCCCAGATGGAGCATATTCACTAGGTCTACGTGAGGCCCGGTTGAGGACCAGAGTCACCAGATCTGGTTGAGCCCTATAAGGGTACCAGAATCACCTGGTTCAGGTGACATCGAGATGGGGACCAGAGTCACCAGGTCAGGGTGAAGCCCAGAGAGGTTCCAGAGTCATCATGTCCAAGTGAGGCTCAGATGTGGAACAGAGTCACCAGGTATCAATGATGCCCAATTGAGGACCAGATTCACCAGGTCTGGGTGACGCGCAGATTAGATCAGAGTCACCAGTTCCAGGTGAGGCCAAGAAGGAGTCCACAGCAATCAGGTCCAGGTTCGGAACAAAATCACCAGGACTGGGTGAGGCCCAGATGGTGACCAGATTCACCAGGTCCAGGTGAGGCCCAGGTGGTGACCAGAGTCCCCGGGTCTAGGAGAGGACCAGGTAAGGACCAGATTCACCAGGTAGAAGAGGCCCACGTGGGGACCTGAGTCACCAATTATGGGTGAGGCCCAGGTGGCAACCCCACTCACCAGGTCCAGGTGAGGCAAACCTGCAGGCCAAAGTCACCAGATCCACGTGAGGCCCTACCGGGGACCAGAGTAACCATGTAAATGTGAGTCTACAGAACACCACTGTCACCAGGTCCAGGTGTGGTTCATGTGGGAACGAGAGTCACCAGGTCCAGGTGAGACTCAGGTGGGGACCACAGTCATCAGGTCCAGATTGAGGCCCAAGTGGGGGGACAAGAGTCATCAGTACCAGTTGAGGCCAAAGTGTGGAGCAAAGTTATCATGTCCAGGTGAGGCCCAGGTGGGGAACAGAGTAACCATGTCCCATTGTTGCCAGGTGGGAAAAGAGTCACAAGGTCCAGACGAGGCCTAAGTTAGGAGTAGATTCACCAGATGCTGTTGAGGCCGAGTTGAGGACCAGTGACCCCAGCTCCGGGTGAGTCCCGAGGGGGACCAGAGGCACCCGGTTCTGGTGATATCCAGGTGGGGACCACAGTCACCATGTCAGGGTGATGCGCAGAGGGGGACGAGAATCACTAGGTCCAGGTGAGGCCCCGATGTGGAACTGAGAAACCAGGTCCCATGATGCCCATATGAGGACCTGAATCAAGAGGTCCAGGTGAGGTCCTTGTGGGAACCAGTCACCACGACCAGGTGAGGCACAGGTGGGACAACAGTCACCAGGTCCAGGTGAGGCCCAGGTATATAAGAGAGAATCCAGGTCCCAATAATGCCCAGGTAAGGACCTGAGTCAACAGGTCCAGGAGAGGCCCAAATATGGATGAGAGTAATTGTGTTCCATGTGAGGCAAGATGGAGACCACAGGAACCATGTCAAGGAGAGCCCCATATGGGAACCAGAGCCAAGAGATCCAGGTGAGGTCCAGGTGGGACCACAGTCACAAGGTCCAGTTGAGGCACAGGTGGCAACAGGATTCACCAAGTCCAGGTGAGGCCCAGGTGGCTACCAGTCACCAGATCCAGGAGAGGACAAGCTAAAGACCAGATTCACCAGGCCCAAGTCAATCCCAAGGGGTGACCAGAGTCACCAGGTAAGGTTGAGGCCCAGAGGGGAAACCAGAGTAAGCAGTTTAGTTTGAGGCCCAGAATGGGATCAGAATTCCCTTGGCAGTGTGAGGCCCAGGTGTGGAATAGAGTATCCAGGTCCCAATGATGCCTGGGTGAGGACCAGAGTCATAAGGGCCATGCAGGCCCAGATGGGGAACAGAATCACGAGGTCCTGTTGAGGCATAGAATAAGACCACAGTCACCAATATCAGGTGAGCCCCATGTGGGATCCAGAGCCACTCTATCCAGCTGAGTCCCAGGTCCATGTGAGGCCCACGTGAGGACCAGATTCATCAGGTCGAATGGAGGCATAGCTGGGGACAAGAGTCACCAGGTCTGGGTGCGGCCTAGGTGGGGCAAGATTCAGCAGTTCTGAGTTAGGTCAAGGTGGGGATGAGAGACACCAGGTCCAGGTGAGGCCAAACTGAGGACCAGAGTCACCAGATCCAGGTGAGCACCATGTTGGAAAGAGAGTCACCAGGTCCAGGAGAGGTCCAGCTGGGGACCAGAGTCACCAGATCCAGGTGAATTCCAGGTGGGGACCAGAGTCACCAGATCCAGGTGAAGCCCAGGTTCGGACCAGTCAGTAGGTCCAGATGAAGCCTAGGTGAGGGCCAGAGTTACCAGGTACACGTGAGGCCCCGGTGGGGATAGAAGGCAACAGGTCCATGTGAGGCGGGCTTGGGGACCATGGTCAACAGGTCTACATTAGGCCCAGGTGTGGAACACAGTAACCAGGTCCAGGTGAGCCCCGGTGGTGACAAGAGTCACCACGTCCAGGTGAGGCCCAAGTGGGGACCATGATCACCAGGTACAGGGGAGGCCCTTGAAAGAACCAGAGTCAACTGTTCGAGGTCAGTCGCAGGTGGCAACTGGGGTCAGCAGGTCCATGTCAGGCCAAAATGGGGTTGACAGTCACTAGGGCACGTTGAGACCCAGAGGGAGACCAGAGTCACCTGGTCCAGGTGAGGTCCAGTTGTGGAACACAGTCTCTGGGTCCCAATTTTGCCCAGTTGAGGACCATGTTCAACAGGGCCAGGTGAGGCCCAGATGGGGACTGAAGTCCCCAAATCCAGGTGAAGCCAAGGTGGGGACCACAGTCACCAGCTCCAGGTTTGTCTCAGGTGCAGACCAGAATCACCATGTCCAGGTGAGGTGCAGGTGGCAACCACACTCACCAGGTCCCGGTGAGGCCCTGGTGGGGACCAGAGTCTCGAGGTACATGAGAAGCTAGAAACACTGCAGCCACCAGGTCCACATGATGTCCATGTGGGGACGAGAATCACCAGTTACAGGTGAGGCCCAGGTGGGGATCCGACTCACCATGTCCAGGTGAGATCCAGGTGGGAACCAGTGTCACCATGTCCAGGAGTGGCCCGGTTGAAGACCAGAGTTGATATGTCCGGCTGGGTCACTGTTAGTGTACAATATAACCATATCCTGATGCTACCCAGGTGGGTACCAGAGACACCAGGACCTGGTGAGCCCCAGGTGGGACCAGAGACATGAGGTCCAGGTGAGGTCCCGATGGGAACCACAGTCACCAGGTCAGGTGAGGCCATGCTTAGGATCAGAGTCACCAGTTACAGGTGTGACCCAGGTGGAGCCAAGTCATTTGGTACAGAAGAGGCCAAAGTCCGGACCAGAGTTACCAGGATCAGGTCAGTTCGAGTGTGATATAGAGTAACCATGTCCCGATGATGCCCAGGTAGAACCAGAGTCATCAGGTCCACATGGGGCACAGGTGGGGAGCATGATCACTAGGTCCCAGTGAGGCCCAGGTGAGGACCAGGGTCACCAGGTCTGGTTGAGGCCTAGAGGGGTACCAGAAACACCTGGTCCAGGTGACATCCAGATGGGGACCAGAGTCACCATGTCAGGGTGAGGCCCAGAAAGGTTCCAGAGTCATCATGTCCAGGTGAGGCTCAGGTGTGGAACAGAGTCACCAGGTACCAATGATGCCCAGGTGAGGACCAGAGTCACCAGGTCTGGGTTACACGCAGATAGGATCAGAGTCACCAGTTCCAGGTGAGGCCAAGAAAGAGTCCACAGCAATCAGGTCCAGGTGGGGAACAAAGCCCCGAGGACTGGGTGAGGCCCAGATGGGGACCAGATTCACCAGGTCCAGGTGATTCCCAGGTGGTGAACAGAGTTACGAGTTCCGGGTGAGGATCAGGGAAGGACCAGATTCACCAGGTCCAAGTGAGGCCCACGTGGGGACCTGTGTCACCAGGCATGTGTGAGGCCCAAGTGACAACCCCTCTCACCAGGTCCAGGTGAGGCCAACATGCAGGCCATGCAGAGGAACCATGTCCCGATGATGCCAAGGTAGGGACTAGAGTTCTCAGGTCCAGGTGAGGCCAACCTGCAGGCCATGCAGTGGAACCATGTCCCGATGATGCCCAGGTAGGAACCAGATTTACCAGGTCCAGGTGAGGCCAACCTGCAGTCCATGCAATGGAACCATGTCCCCATGATGCCCAGGTAGGGATCAGAGTCACCAGGTCCAAATGAGGCCCAGATGGAGCATATTCACTAGGTGCAGGTGAGGCCCAGTTGAGGATCACAGTCACCAGATATGGTTGAGTCCTAGAGGGGTACCAGAATCACCTGGACCACGTGACATCCAGATGGGGACCAGAGTCACCAGGTCAGGGAGAGGCCCTGAGAGGTTCCAGAGTCATCATGTCCAGGTGAGACTCAGGTGAGGAACAGAGTCACCAGGTACCAATGATGCCCAGTTGAGGACCAGACTCACCAGATCTGGGTGACGTGCAGATACGATCAGAGTCAGCAGTTCCAGGTGAGGCCAAGAAGGAGACCACAACAATCAGGTGCAGGTGGCGAACAAAGTCGCCAGGAATGGGTGAGGCCCAGATGGGGACCAGATTCACCAGAACCAGGTGAGGCCCAGGTGGTGAGCAGAGTCCCCGGGTCTGGGAGAGGACCAGGTAAGGACCAGATTAACAGATCAAAGAGGCCCACGTGGGGACCTGAGTCACCAGGTTTGGGTGAGGCCTAGAGGGGTACCAGATTCACCTGGTCTAGGTGACATCCACATGGGGATGAGCGTAACCATGTCAGGGCGAGGCCCAGAAGGGATCCAGAGTCATCATGTCCAGGTGAGGCTCAGGTGAGGAACAGAGTATCCAGGTCATAATGGTCCACAGGTGAGGACCAGAGTCACCATATCTGGGAGAGGCCCAGTTAGGATCAGAGTTACCACTTCCAGGTGAGGCCAAGAAGGTGTCCACAGGAATCAGGTCCAGGTGGGGAACAAAGTCACCAGGACTAGGTGATGCCCAGGTGGTGACCAGATTTACCAGTTCCGGGTGAGGACTAGGTAAGGACCACATTCACCAGGTCCTAGTGAGGCCCACGTGGGGACCTGTGTCACCAGGCATGGGTAAGACCCAGGTGGGGACCCCACTCACCAGTTCAAGATGAGGCCAACCTGAAGGCCATGCAGAGGAACCATGTCTCGATGATGCCCAGGTAGGGACCAGAGTTGCCAGGTCCAGGTGAGGCCAACCAGCAGGCCATGCAGTGGATCCATTTCCCGATGATGCCCAGTGAGTGACCAGAGTCACCAGGTCCAAATGAGGCCCAGATGGAGCATATTCACTAGGTCCAGATGTGGCCCAGTTGAGGACAATAGTCACCAGATCTGGTTGAGACCTAGAGGGGTACCAGAATCACCTGGTGCAGGTGACATCCAGATGGGGACCAGATCACCAGGTTTAGGTGAGGCCCAGGTGGCAACCCACTCACCAGGTCCAAGTGAGGCCAACTTGCAGGCCAAAGTCACCAGATCCAGGTGAGGCACTAGTGGGGACCGGAGTCACCAGGTAAATGTGAGGCTACAAGTACACCACAGTAACCAGGTCCAGGTGTGGTTCATGTGGGAATGAGAGTCACCAGGTCCAGGTGAGACCCAGGTGGGGACGACAGTCTCCAGGTCCAGATTGAGGCCTCGGATGGGGCCAGGGTCATCGGGACCAGTTGAGGCCAAAGTGCGGAGCAAAGTTATCATGTCCATGTGAGGCCCAGGTGCGGAACAGAGTAACCATGTCCCATTGTTGCCAGGTGGGAAAAGAGTCACAAGGTCCAGACGAGGCCTAAGTGAGGTGTAGATTCACCAGGTCCTGTTGAGGCCGAGTTGAGGACCAGTGACCCCAGCTCCGGGTGAGTCCCAGAGGGGGACCAGAGTCACCCGGTTCTGGTGATATCCGGGGGGGGATTAGAGTCAGCACGTCAGGGTGAGGCCCAGAGAGGGACGAGAATCACTAGGTCCAGGTGAGGCCCCGATGTGGAACTGAGAAACCAGGTCCCATGATGTCCATATGAGGACCTGAGTCACCAGGTCCAGTTGAGGTCCCTGTGGGAACCAGTCACCTCGTCCAGGTGAGGCCCAGGTGGGATCACAGTCACCAGGTCCAGGTGAGGCCCAGGTATATAAGAGTGTATCCAGGTCCCAATGATGCCTAGGTCGGGACCAGAGTCAACAGGTCCATGAGAGGCCCAAATATGTATCAGAGTCATTGTGTTCCAGGTGAGGTCAGATGGAGACCACAGGAACCAGGTCCAGGAGAGCCCCATATGAGAACCAGAGCCACCAGATCCAGGTGAGGTCCAGGTGGGACCACAGTCACAGGGTCCAGGTGAGGTGCAGGTGGCAACAGGATTCACCAAGTCCAGGTGAGACCCAGGTGGCGACCAGTCACCAATTCCAGGTGTGGACCAGCTAAGGACCAGATTCACCAGGCCCAAGTGAAGCCCAAGGGGTGACCAGAGTCACCAGGTAAGGGTGAGGCCCAGAGGGGGAACCAGAGTAACCAGTTTAGTTTGAGGCCCAGAATGGGACCAGAGGTCCCTGGTCAAAGTGAGGCTCAGGTGTGGAATAGAGTATCCAGTTCCCAATGAATCCTGGGTGAGGACCAGAGTCACTAGGGCCATGCAGGCCCAGATGGGGAACAGAATCACTAGGTCCTGGTGAGGCATAAAATAAGACCACACTCACCAGTATCAGTTGAGCCCCTTGTGGGAACCAGAGCCACTCTATCCAGCTGAGTCCCAGGTCCATGTGAGGCCCACATGAGGACCAGATTCATCAGGTCGAATTGAGGCATAGCTGGTGACAAGAGTCACCAGGTCTGGGAGCGGCCTAGGTGGGGCAAGATTCAGCAGTTCTGAGTTAGGTCCAAGTGGGGAAGAGGACACCAGGTCCAGGTGAGGCCAAACTGAGGACCAGAGTCACCAGATCCAGGTGAGGTCCATGTTGGAAAGAGAGTCACCAGGTGCAGGAGAGGTCCAGGTGGGGACCAGAGTCACCAGATCGAGGTGAGGAACAGGTGGGGACAAGACTCACCAGATCCAGGTGAAGCCCAGGTGGGGACCAGAGTCACTAGGTCCAGATGAGGCCCAGATGAGGGCCAGAGTTACCAGGTACACGTGAGGCCCCGGTGGGGATCAGAGGCAACAGGTCATGTGAGGCCGGCTTGGGGACCATGGTCAACAAGTCTACTTGAGGCCCAGATGTGGAACACAGTAAGCAGGTCCAGGTGAGTACGCGGTTGTGACATAAGTCACCACGTCCAGTTGAGACCCAGGTGGGGACCAGGATCACAAGGTACAGGGTAGGCCCTTGAAAGTACCAGAGTCAACAGTTCGAGGTCAGGTGCACGTGGCAACCAAGTTCAGCAGGTCCAAGTCAGGGCAAATGGGTTCACAGTCACTAGGGGCGTGGTGAGACCCAGAGGGAGACCAGAATCACCTGGTCCAGGTGAGGTCCAGTTGTGGAAGATAGTCACCGGGTCCCAATTTTGCCCAGTTGAGGACCATGGTCAACAGGGCCAGGTGAGGCATAGATGGAGACCGGAGTCCCCAAAGCAGGTGAAGCCCAGGTGGGGACCATAGTCACCAGATCCAGGGTAGTCTCAGGTGCAGACCAGAATCACCAGGTCCAGGTGAGGTGCAGGTGGCAACCACACTCACCAGGTCCCTGTGAGGCCCTGGTGGGGACCAGAGTCTCGAGGTACATGAGAAGTTAGAAACACTGCAGCCACCAGGTCCACATGATGTCCATGTGGGAACGAGAATCACCAGTTACAGGGGAGGACCAGTTGTGGATGCTACTCACCATGTCCAGGTGAGACCCAGGTGGGAACCAGTGTCAACATGTCCAGGTGTGGCCCAGGTGAAGACCAGAGTTAATAGGTCTGGCTGGGTCACTGTTAGTGAACAGTGTAACCGTATCCTGATGCTACCAAGTTGGGGTACCAGAGACACCATGTCCTGGTGAGGCCCAGTTGGGACCAGAGACATGAGGTCCAGGGGAGGTCCCGATGTGAACCACAGTCACCAGGTCAGGTGAGGCCATGCTTAGGATCAGAGTCACCAGTTACCGGTGAACCCAAGGTGGATCCAGAGTGACCTGGTACAGAAGAGGCCAAAGTCAGGACCAGAATTACCAGGATCAGGTCACTCCAATTGGGGATAGAGTAGCCATGTTCCGATGATGCCCAGGTAGAACCAGAGTCACCAGGCCCAGATGTGGCGCAGGTGGGGAGTATGTTAACTAGGTTCCGTTGAGGCCCAGTTGAGGACCAGAGTCACCAGGTCTAGGTGACTCCTAGAGGGGTACCAGATTTACCTGGTCTAGGTGACATCCAGATGGGGTCCAGAGTCCCCATGTCAGGCTGAGGCCCAGAAGGGATCCAGAGTCAACATATCCAGGTAAGGCTCAGGTGTGGAACAGAGTATCCAGGTCATAATGGTCCACAGGTGAGGACCAGAGTCACCAGATCTGGGTGAGGCCCAGTTAGCATCAGAGTCAGCAGTTATAGGTTAGCCAAGAAGGAGTCCACAGCAATCAGGTCCAGGTGGGGAAGAAAGTCAACAGGACTGGGTGAGGCCCAGATGGGGACCAGATTCACCAGGCCCAGGTGATTCCCATGTGGTGACCAGAGTTTTCCAGTTCCGGGTGACCACCAGGTAAGGACCAGATTCACCAGGTCCAAGTGAGGCCCACTTGGGGACCTGTGTCACTAGGCTAGGGTGAGGCCCAGGTGACAAACCCACTCACCAGTTCCAGGTGAGGCCAACCTGCAGGCCATGCAGAGGAAACAGGTCCCAAAGATGCTCAGGTAGGGACGAGAGTTACCAGGTCCAGGTGAAGCCAACCTACAGGCCATGCAGTGGAACAATGTCCCGTTGATGCCAGGTACGGACCAGAGTTACCAGGTCGAAATGAGGCCCAGATGGAGCATATTCACTAGGTCCAGGTGAGGCCCAGTTGAGGACCAGAGTCACCAGACCTGGTTGAGGCCCAGAGGGGTACCATAATCCCCTGGTCCAGGTGACATCCATATGGGGACCAGAGTCACCAGGTCAGGTTGAGAGCCAGAGAGGTACGAGAGTC
This sequence comes from Canis lupus familiaris, assembly GCF_011100685.1. Lineage (NCBI taxonomy): Eukaryota > Metazoa > Chordata > Mammalia > Carnivora > Canidae > Canis > Canis lupus. The sequence goes on along the minus strand of NW_023330755.1, from coordinate 69,340 downwards.
ATCATGTCCAGGGGAGCCTCAGGTATGGAACAGAGTCACCAGGACCAATGATGCCCAGGTGAGGACCAGAGTTACCAGGTACAACGAGAGGCCACGGTGGGGATGAGAGGCAAACAGGGTCCATGTGAGGCCGACTTGGGGACCATGTCAACAGGTCTACTTGAGGCTCAGGTGTGGAACACAGTAACAAGGGTCTAGGTGAGTAAACGGTGGTGAAGAAAGTTACCACGTCCAGGTGAGGCCCAGGTGGGGACCAGGATCACCAGGTCCAGGGGAGTCCCTTGAAAGTACCAGAGTCAACAGTACGATGTCAGTCGCAGGTGGGAACCAGGGTCAGCAGGTCCAAGTCAGTCCAAAGTGGGGTTCACAGTCACTAGGGCACGGTGAGACCCAAAGGGGGACGAGAGTCGCCTGGTACAGGTGAGGTCCAGGTGTGGAACACAGTCACCAGGTCCCAATTTTGCCCAGTTGAGTACCATGGTCAACAGGACCAGGTGACGCCCAGATGGGGACCGGAGTCCCCAATCCAGGTGAAGCCCAGGTGTAGACCACAGTCACCAGATCCAGGGTATTCTCAGGTGCAGACCAGAATCACCAAGTCCAGGTGAGGTGCAGGTGGCAACCACACTCACCAGGTCTCGGGTGAGGCCCTGGTGGGGACCAGAGTCACGAGGTACATGAGAATCTAGAACAACACTGCAGCCACCAGGTCCACATGTAGTCCATGTGGGAACGACAATCACCAGTTACAGGTGAGGACCAGGTGGGGATCCAACTCACCATGTCCAGGTGAGATCCAGGTGGGAACCAGTGTCACCATGTCCAGGTGTGGCCCAGGTGAAAACCAGAGTTAATAGTCCAGCTGGATCACTGTTAGTGAACAGTGTAACAATATCCTGATGTTACCCAGGTGGGGACCAGAGACAAAGGTCCAGGTGAGATCCCGATGGGAACCACAGTCACCAGGTCAGGTGAGGCCATGCTTAGGATCAGAGTCACCAGTTACAGGTGAGGCCCAGGTAGAGCCAGATCACCTGGAAACAGAAGAGGCCAAAGTCAGGACCAGAGTTGCCATGATAGATCAGTCCCAGTGGGGAATACAGTAACCAATTCCCGAGGATGCCCAGGTAAAACCAGAGTCACCATGCCCAGATTCGGCGCAGGTGGGGAGCATGTTCACTAGGTCCCGGTGAGGCCCACTTGGGGCCCAGAGTCACCAGGTCAAGTTGAGGCCTAGAGGGGTACCAGATTCACCTGGTCTAGGTGAAATCCAGATGGGACCAGAGTCACCATGTCAGGCTGAGGCCCAGAGGGGATCCAGAGTCATCATGTCCAGGTGAGGCTCACGTTTGGAACAGAGTATCCAGTTGATAATGGTCCACAAGTGAGGACCAGAGTCACTAGATCAGGGTGAGGCCCAGTTAGTATCAGAGTCACCAGTTCCAGGTGAGGACAAGAAGGAGTCCACAGCAATCAGGTCCAGTTGGGGAACAAAGTCACCAGGAACGGATGACCCCAGATGGGGACCAGATTCACCAGGTCCAGGTGATTCCCAGGTGGTGACCTGAGTTAACAGTTCCGGGTGAGGACCAGGTAAGGTCCAGATTCACCAGGTCCAAGTGAGGCCCACGTGGGGACCTGTGTCACCAGGCATGGTCGAGGCCCAGGTGGCAACCCCACTCACCAGGTCCAGGTGAGGCGAACCTGCAGGCCATGCAGAGGAACCATGTCCCGATGATGCCCAGGTAGGGACGAGATTTAACAGGTCCAGGTGAGGCCAAACCTGCAGGCCATGCAGTGAAACCATGTCCCGATGATGCCCGAGGTTGGGATCGAGAATCACAAGGGGTCCAATGAGACCAAGATGGAGCATACTTACTAGGTCCATGTGTAGGTGCAGTGGAGTACCAGAGTCACCAAGACCTGGGTGGAGGCCTAGAGGGGGTACAGATTCACCTGGCCCAGGTGACATCCAGAGGGGGACCAGAGGCACAGGTCAGGATGGAGGCCAATGAGAGGTTTCCAGAGTCAACATGTCCGGTGAGGGCTCAGGTGTGGAAACAGCAGTCACCGAGGTACCAAAGATTGCCCAGGTGAAGGGAATCCCAGAGTCACCAGGGTCTGGGTAATGTCCCAGCAGATATGGATACAGAGTCACCAGTTTCAAGGTGAGGCCAAGAAATAGTCCCACAGCAATTCATCCAGGTGGGGAACAAAGTCAACAGGACTGGGTGATGCCCAGATGGGGAACCACATTGACCAGGTCCAGGTGAGGCCCAGGGGGTGACCAGAGACCCCGGGTATGGGAGACGACCAGGTAAGGACCAGATTCACCAAGTCCAAGAGGTCGGACAGAGGGGCCTGTGTCCCCCAGGTACGGGTGAGGCACAGGTGGCAACCACACTCACCAGGTCCCAGGAGAGGCCATCTTTCGCGCCATGCAGAGGAACCGTCTCCCGATGATGACCCATGGAGGAACCAGAAGTTGACCGAGGTCCAGGTGATGCCAACATGAAGGCCATGCAGTGGAACCATGTACCGATGATGCCGAGGGAGGGACCAGAGTCACCATGTCCCAAATGAGGCCCAGATTGAGCATATTCACTAGGTCCAGGTGAGGCCAGTTGAGGACCAGAGTCACCAGATCTGGTTTGAGGCTCAGAGGGGTTACAAAATCACCTGCTCCAGGTGACATCCAGTATGGGGGGACCAGAGTCACCAGGACAGGGTGAGGCCCAGAGAGGTTCCAGAGTCATCATGTCCAGGTTAGGCTCAGGTGTGGAACTGAGTCACCAGGTACCAAGATGCCCACATGAGGACCAGAGTCAACAGATCTGGGTGACACGCATAGGATCAGAGTCACCAGTTGCAGGTGAGGCAAAGAAAGAGTCCACAGCAATCAGTTCCAGGTGGGGAACAAAGTAACCAGGATGGGTGAGGCCCAGATGGGGACCAGTTCCCCTTCTCCAGGTGAGGCCCAGGTGATGACCAGAGTCCCCAGGTTGGGAGAAGACGAGGTAAGGACCAGATTCACCAGGTCCAAGAGGCCCACGTGGGGACCTGAGTCACCAGGTATGGGTGAGCCACAGGTGGCAATCCCACTCACCAGGTTCAGGTGAGGCCAACCTGCAGGCGGTGCGCGGAACCATGTCCCGATGATGCCCAGGTAGGGACCCGAGTCACCAGGTCCAAATGAGGCCAAGATGGAGCATATTCACTAAGTCCACGTGAGGCCCAGTTGAGGACCAGAATCACCAGATCTGCTTGAGGCCTAGATGGGAACCAGAATCACCCAGTCCGGTTACGTCCTAATGGGGACCAGAGTCACCAGGTCAGGGTGAGGCCCAGAGAAGTTCCAGAGTCATCATGACCAGGTGAGGCTCAGGTGTGGAACAGAGTCACCAGGTACGAATGATGCCCAGGTGAGGACCAGAGTCAACAGGTCTGGGTGACGCGCAGATAGGATCAGAGTCACCAGTTCCAGGTGAGGCCAAGAAAGAGTCCACACCAATCAGGTCAAGGTGTGGAACAAAGTCACCAAGAATGGGTGAGGCCCAGATTGGGACCAGATTCACCAGGTCCAGGTGAGGCCCAAGTGGTGACCAGAGTCATCGGGTCTGGGAGAGGACCAGGTAAGGACCAGATTCACCAGGTCCAAGAGGCTCACGTGGGGACCTGAGTCACCAGGTATGGGTGAGGCCCTAGTGGCAACCCACTCACCAGGTCCAGGTGAGGCCAACCTGCAGGCCAGAGTCACCAGATCCAGGTGAGGCCCTAGTGGGACCGGAGTCACCAGGTAAATGTGAGTCTACAAGAACACCACAGTCACCAGGTCCAGTGTGGTTCATGTGGGAACGAGAGTCACCAGGTCCAGGTGAGACCCAGGTGGGGACCATAGTCACCAGGTCCAGATTGAGGACTAGGTAGGGGGACCAGAGTCATCAGGACTTGTTGAGGCCAAAGTGTGGAGCAAAGTTATCATGTCCATGAGGCCCAGGTGGGGAACAGAGTAACCATGTCCATTGATGCCAGGTGGGAAAAGAGTCACAAGGTCCAGACGAGGCCTAAGTGAGATGTAGATTCACCAGGTCCTGTTGAGGCCCAGCTGAGGACAAGTGTCGCCAGCTCCGCGTGAGTCCCATAGGGGGACCAGAGTCACCCGGTACTCGTGATATCCAGGTGGGGACCAGAATCACCACGTCAGGGTGAGGCCCAAGGTGGACGAGAATCACTAGGTCCAGGTGAGGCCCCGATGTGGAACTGAGAAACCAGGTCCCATGATGCCCATATGAGGACCTGAATCACCAGGTCCAGGTGAGGTCCCTGTGGGAACCAGTCACATCTTCCAGGTGAGGCCCAGGTGGGACCACAGTCACCAGGTCCAGGTGAGGCCCAGGTATATAGGAGAGTATCCAAGTCCCAATGATGCCCATGTAAGGACCAGAGTCAACAAGTCCAGGAGAGGCCCAAATATGGTTCAGAGTCATTGTGTTCCAGGTGAGGCCAGATGGAGACCACAGGAACCAGGTCCAGGAGAGCCCCATATGGGAACCAGAGCCACCAGATCCAGGTGATGTCTGGGTGGGACCACAGTCACAAGGCCAGGGGAGGCGAGGTGGCAACAGGTTTCACCAAGTCCAGGTGAGGCCCAGGTAGCGACCGGTCACCAGATCCAGGTGCGGAACAGCTAAGGACCAGATTCACCAGGCCCAAGTGAAGCCCAAGGGTGACCAGAGTCACCAGGTAGGGGTGAGGCCCAGAGGGGGAACCAGAGTAACCAGTTTAGTTTGAGGCCCAGAATGGGACCCTAGGTCCCTGGTGAAAGTGAGGCAGATGTGGAATAGAGTATCCAGATCCCAATGATGCCTGGTGAGGAAAAGATTACTAGGGCCATGCAGGCCCAGATGGGGAACAGAATCACTAGGTCCTGGTGAGGCATAGAATAAGACCACAGTCAGCAGTATCAGGTAAGCCCCTTGTGGGAACCAGAGCCACTCTATCCAGCTGAGTCCCAGGTCCTTGGAGGCCCCGTGAGGACCAGATTCATCAGGTCGAATTGAGGCATAGCTGGGACAAGAGTCACCATGTCTGCGTGCGGCCTAGGTGGGGCAAGATCAGCAGTTCTGAGTTAGGTCAAAGTGGGGACGAGAGACACCAGGTCCAGGTGAGGCCAAACTGAGGACCATAGTCACCAGATCCAAGTGAGGTCCATGTTGGAAAGTGAGTCACCAGGTCCAGGAGAGGTTCAGGTATGGACCAGAGTCACCAGTTCCAGGTGAAATCCAGGTGGGGACCAGAGTCACCAGATCCAGGAAGCCCAGGTGGGGACCAGAGTCACTAGGTCCAGATGAGGCCCAGGTGAGGACCAGAGTCACCAGATCTGGGAGAGGCCCAGTTGTGATCAGAGTTACCACTTCCAGGTGAGGCCAAGAAGGTGTCCACAGCAATCAGGTCCACGTGGGGAACAAAGTCACCAGGACTAGGTGATGCCCAGGTGGTGACCAGATTTACCAGTTCCGGGTGAGGACTAGGTAATAGGATCAGAGTCACCAGTTCAAGGTGAGGGCAAGAAAGAGTCCAGAGCAATCAGGTCCAGTTGGGGAACATAGTCACCAGGACTGGGTTAGGCCCAGATGGACCCAGATTCACCAGGTCCAGGTGAGGCCCATGTTGTGACCAGATTCCCCGGGTCTGGGAGAAGTCCAGGTAAGGGCCAGATTCACCAGGTCCAAGAGGCCCATGTGGGGACCTGAGTCACCAGGTATGTGAGGCCCAGGTGGCATCAACTAATCAAGTCCAGGTGAGCAACCTGCAGGCCAGAGTCACCAGGCCAGGGGAGGCCCAAGGGTGACCAGAGTCACCAGGTAAGGGTGAGGTTAAGAGGGGACCAGAGTAACCAGTTTAGTTTGAAGCCCAGAATGGGACCAGCGGTTCCTGGTAAAAGTGAGGCCCAGGTGTGGAATAGAGTATCCAGGTCCCAATGATGCCTGAGTGAGGACCAGAGTCACTAAGGCCATGCAGGCCCAGATGGGGAACAGAATCACTAGGTTCTGGTGAGGCATAGAATAAGACCACATTCAGCAGTATCAGGTGAGCCCCTAGTGGGAACCAGAGCCACTCTTTCCAGCTGAGTCCCAGGTAAATGTGAGGTCCACGTGAGGACCAGATTCATCAGGTCGAATTGAGGAATAGCTAGGGACAAGAGTCACCAGGTCTGGTGCGTAATAGGTGGGGGAGGACCAGG
>NW_023330755.1:0-62996 GCF_011100685.1 Canis lupus familiaris | reverse complement strand
TTTGTTCCTTTCAAAGAGTTCTGAGCCCAACCAGTCCAAAAATTTGTGTGCCTCCCTCCAAGCTCCCATGAGGGTTCCAGGGGAGGTGGTGTCCACATGGCACTGAGGCCGTAGCAGCAAGGTCCCCAGCAATTCCCCCATCGGGGAGGCTCAGCAGGGCTGAGAAGAGGTGCACCTCTCCTCGCCGGCTGCCCTCCCCAGCCTGCCAGTGCTGAAGCCTGAGCGCCACATGGTCGCTTCCTGCACCACAGGAGCTAGGATACTGCAGGGATGGGGGGGGGGGGGGACCACGTTTCTGTCAGTGCCTGGTCCAAACTAGAAAGCACCATTACTTGGAGTTCACTTTGGCCGCCTTCCACATTCCCCATGGCCTGCTCTGCTGGCCGGCATAAGGTGCTTATTCAGACTTGTGGGACTTTTAAACAGATACAGCTGGGAAATCTTCAAGATAAATGCAGACAAACGTAACACAAAGACCGCAACCCGCTCAGGCTATGGGTAAAGAAATAGGGGATGAGCTCAGCCCCTGCCGTCCCAGGGGCGGGAGCTGGCACCTGCACAGTCCTCCCTGGGTTCCTCATGTGGTAGGAACAGGTAGGGGGCAAGGGCTTGGGTTCTTTTCATAAGGATGGCTCATCAATGACCTCATCTAGACCTACTTACTTCTCAAACACCCCCCTCCTAATAGTAAAACACATTTGAGGTTAGGGCGTCCAATATGAATCTGGGGAGACACACATCAGTCTGTCAGATGTAGAGGACTTAAATGTTAATTTTGGCTGAAGAGATAAGATGGCAAAAAACTCAGCAGTTCTAATACTCACACCTTTCATAAAAATGCACTTTTAGATGATCATATAATGTTTCTGTACTGAGCCCTCCGATGGGTACGAACTATGGAGTGTGTAGACAACTTCCCATGAAGTCCCATGTGTACATGAGAGGCAGGGATAAATTACTTAGTACAGAAAAGGAATGAGCTCAGAAAAAGAAAAGATTAGGTTTTCCCCCCCAAAAAGCAAAGGAAAAAGGCAAACAAGGGTTGACCACCCACCCCAATGCAACTGCCCGATGGCCGGATGCATCCTCCTGGTGGTTGGGCTCTCGGAGAGTGACCTCCGACAGCACACTGCAGAGAGGGGCAGCAGGAGCAGCGACTTCTACGCTGGATTTTCCCCCGCGATGAACCCTGCAGAGGAATGGCTGGGGGGGGTCCTTCTCCGGGGCCCAGCTTCCTGTCCTCTAAGAGGTCCTATGAATTGGGACTCGCACCCAGTGCCTCACTAGGGAGAGGAACGGGATGGAGCAAGGCAGAGTAAGGGAGAAGGACATCTTTGTGATTTCAAAGAGAAATTGATTAGCAGAAGGAGAGCTTTTGACCCTGGTTGAATAAATTAATATGTACAATGTCCACGACGCCTGTAACTATTTCTATGTCGGCTATTACACCGGTGTTGCTTTTAATTCGAGAGGGCAGTTGAGTTTGATTGTCTTCAGATCATTTCAGTTACACCCAGGGGAAAAAAAAAAAGTTACACCCAGGAAAAAGGAAGAGTGGAGATGGGGGTCGGGGAAACAGAGCATTCTGGAGGGACAGACCTGAGGGATGCCAGGGGCAAGCCGCCTCCGCCTGGCATACTTTCCAGATGCCCAAGCTGCACGCCTCCACGAATCTTGGAGTGTGTCAAAACAGTTCTCTCATAGGAAACAGCACAGGAGTTCAGACTAATAGGACTTAGCTTCCAAAATAATCGAAAAGATGAATGAAGGAAAGAGGCCAAAGAGGAGGGGAGAGGAGCATCCTCTGAGAAGGAGCCACCCAATTCCACCCAGAGCCAGCCCTCAGGAGTGCAATGGCTATGAAGCCCCACTTGACCGAACTAAGAATGTGAATCTTGCCCCACTACAATGGGTGACCCGCATTCCATGCCCTGAGGTCAACGATCCCACCTGGGAATAACCTGGACCTGGTGAATCTGGTCCCATTGGGCCTCACCCAGTCCTGGTGACTTTGTTCCCCTCTGGACTGATTGCTGTGGAATCTTCTTGGCCTCAAAATGGATGGGACTCTGATGCAACCTGGGCCTCACCCCAGATCTGGTGACTCTGTCCTCAACCTGTGGACCATTATGACCATGGAAACTCTGTTCCACACCGAGCCTCACCTGGACATGTGACTCTGGATCCCCTTGGGCCCTCACCCTGAACATGGGGACTCTGGTCCCCATCTGGATGTCACCTAGACAGGTGAATCTGGTACCCCTTCTAGAGGCTCAAATAGACCTGGTACACTGGTCCTCAACGGGGTGTCACCGGACCTAGTGAATATGCTCCCCACCTGCGCCTCATCTGGACCTGGTGACCTGGGTCTATACCCGGGCATCATCGGGACATGGTTACTCTTGTTCCACTGGGATGACCTGATCCTGGTAACTCTGGGTCACTTGACTTTGGCCTCTTCTGTACCAGGTGACTCTGGTCCACCTGGGCCTCACCTGTAACTGGTGACTCTGATCCAAGCATGGCCCTATGACCTGGTGACTGTGGTTCACATCGGGACCTCACCTGGACCTCATGTCTTGGTCCCACCTGGGCCCTCACAGGACTGGTGTCTTGGTACCACACCTGGGTAGCATCAGGATATGGTTACACTGTTCACAACAGGACCCAGCCGACCTATTACACTCTGGTCTTCACCTGGGCCACACATGGACATGGTGACACTGGTTCCCACTTGGTCTCACCTGGAAATGGTGAGTCACATACCCACCTGGTCCTTACTAACTTGATTCTCGTTCCACATGGAATCATGTGGACCTGGTGGCTGCGGTGTTTTGTTGTCATGTACCTTGTGACACTGGTCCCCACCAGGGCCTCACCGGGACCTGGTGAGTGTGGTTGCCATACCTGCACCTCACCTGGACCTGGTGATTTCTTTCTGCACTGACAGTACCCTGGATCTGTTGACTGTGGTCCCCACCTGGCTTCACCTGTTTGGGGGACTCTCGTCCCCATATGGCTCACCAGGCCCTGTTGACAATGGTCCTCAACGGGCCAAAATTGGGACGCGGTGACTGGTTCCACAACTGGACCTCACCTGGACCACGTGGTACTCTGGTGCCCTTGGTCTCACATTCCCTAGTGACTGTGAACCCCACTTCCGACTTGACCTGCTGGCCCTGGTTGGAAACCTGCGCCTGAACTCGAACTGTTGACTCTGGATCTTTCAAGGGCTCCCCTGATACCTGGTGATCTGGTCCAACCTGGGCCTACCGGACGTGGTGACTATTGTCACCAGGGGACTCACCTGGACCTGTTACTGTGTGTTCCACACCTGGGCCTCAAGTAGACCTGTTACCATGGTCCCAGCCGGCCTCACATGGACCTGTTGCCTCTGATCCCCACTGGGGCCCTACGGGTACTTGTAACTTGGTCCTCACCTGGGGCCTCATCTGGACCTAGGACCTTGGTCCCCACCTGGCTTCCTGGATCTGGAGACTCTGGTCCCCATCTGGACTTCACCTGGATATGGTTGCTCTGGTAACCCTAGTTGGCCTCACCTGGACTCCGGTGTCTCCTCGTCCCCCTTTTACCTAACTACAGACATGCTGAATCTGTGAGAATCTAGAAACACTGCAGCCACCAGGTCCACATGTAGTCCATGTGGGAACGACAATCACCAGTTACAGGTGAGGACCAGGTGGGGATCCAACTCACCATGTCCAGGTGAGATCCAGGTGGGAACCAGTGTCACCATGTCCAGGTGTGGCCCAGGTGAAACCAGAGTTAATAGGTCCAGCTGGATCACTGTTAGTGAACAGTGTAACAATATCCTGATGTTACCCAGGGGGGACCAGAGACAAAGGTCCAGGTGAGATCCCGATGGGAACCACAGTCACCAGGTCAGGTGAGGCCATGCTTAGGATCAGAGTCACCAGTTACAGGTGAGGCCCAGGTAGAGCCAGAGTCACCTGGTACAGAAGAGGCCAAAGTCAGGACCAGAGTTGCCATGATCATCAGTCCCAGTGGGGAATACAGTAACCATTCCCGAGGATGCCCAGGTAAAACCAGAGTCACCATGCCCAGATGCGGCGCAGGTGGGGAGCATGTTCACTAGGTCCCGGTGAGGCCCACTTGGGCCCAGAGTCACCAGGTCAAGTTGAGGCCTAGAGGGGTACCAGATTCACCTGGTCTAGGTGAAATCCAGATGGGGACCAGAGTCACCATGTCAGGCTGAGGCCCAGAGGGGATCCAGAGTCATCATGTCCAGGTGAGGCTCACGTGTGGAACAGAGTATCCAGTTGATAATGGTCCACAGTGAGGACCAGAGTCACTAGATCAGGGTGAGGCCCAGTTAGTATCAGAGTCACCAGTTCCAGGTGAGGCCAAGAAGGAGTCCACAGCAATCAGGTCCAGTTGGGGAACAAAGTCACCAGGAACGGATGACCCCAGATGGGGACCAGATTCACCAGGTCCAGGTGATTCCCAGGTGGTGACCTGAGTTAACAGTTCCGGGTGAGGACCAGGTAAGGTCCAGATTCACCAGGTCCAAGTGAGGCCCACGTGGGGACCTGTGTCACCAGGCATGGGCGAGGCCCAGGTGGCAACCCCACTCACCAGGTCCAGGTGAGGCGAACCTGCAGGCCATGCAGAGGAACCATGTCCCGATGATGCCCAGGTAGGGACGAGATTTAACAGGTCCAGGTGAGGCCAACCTGCAGGCCATGCAGTGAAACCATGTCCCGATGATGCCGAGGTTGGGATCAGAATCACCAGGTCCAATGAGACCCAGATGGAGCATATTTACTAGGTCCAGGTGAGGTGCAGTGGAGTACCAGAGTCACAAGACCTGGTTGAGGCCTAGAGGGGTACCAGAATCACCTGGTCCAGGTGACATCCAGATGGGGACCAGAGTCACCAGGTCAGGATGAGGCCCAGAGAGGTTCCAGAGTCAACATGTCCAGGTGAGGCTCAGGTGTGGAACAGAGTCACCAGGTACCAAAGATGCCCAGGTGAGGACCAGAGTCACCAGGTCTGGGTAATGCCCAGATAGGATCAGAGTCACCAGTTCAAGGTGAGGCCAAGAAATTGCACAGCAATCATCCAGGTGGGGAACAAAGTCACCAGGACTGGGTGATGCCCAGATGGGGACCACATTGACCAGGTCCAGGTGAGGCCCAGGGGGTGACCAGAGACCCCGGGTATGGGAGACGACCAGGTATAGACCAGATTCACCAGGTCCAAGAGGCGACGAGGGGCCTGTGTCCCCAGGTACGGGTGAGGCACAGGTGGCAACCACACTCACCAGGTCCAGGAGAGGCCATCTTTCGCGCCATGCAGAGGAACCGTGTCCCGATGATGCCCATGTAGGAACCAGAGTTACCAGGTCCAGGTGATGCCAACCTGCAGGCCATGCAGTGGAACCATGTACCGATGATGCCGAGGGAGGGACCAGAGTCACCAGGTCCAAATGAGGCCCAGATGGAGCATATTCACTAGGTCCAGGTGAGGCCCAGTTGAGGACCAGAGTCACCAGATCTGGTTGAGGCTCAGAGGGGTACCAAAATCACCTGCTCCAGGTGACATCCAGATGGGGACCAGAGTCACCAGGACAGGGTGAGGCCCAGAGAGGTTCCAGAGTCATCATGTCCAGGTTAGGCTCAGGTGTGGAACTGAGTCACCAGGTACCAAGATGCCCACATGAGGACCAGAGTCAACAGATCTGGGTGACACGCAGATAGGATCAGAGTCACCAGTTGCAGGTGAGGCAAAGAAAGAGTCCACAGCAATCAGTTCCAGGTGGGGAACAAAGTAACCAGGACTGGGTGAGGCCCAGATGGGGACCAGTTCCCCTTCTCCAGGTGAGGCCCAGGTGATGACCAGAGTCCCCAGGTTGGGAGAAGACGAGGTAAGGACCAGATTCACCAGGTCCAAGAGGCCCACGTGGGGACCTGAGTCACCAGGTATGGGTGAGCCACAGGTGGCAATCCCACTCACCAGGTTCAGGTGAGGCCAACCTGCAGGCGGTGCGCGGAACCATGTCCCGATGATGCCCAGGTAGGGACCCGAGTCACCAGGTCCAAATGAGGCCAAGATGGAGCATATTCACTAAGTCCACGTGAGGCCCAGTTGAGGACCAGAATCACCAGATCTGCTTGAGGCCTAGATGGGAACCAGAATCACCCAGTCCGGGTTACGTCCTAATGGGGACCAGAGTCACCAGGTCAGGGTGAGGCCCAGAGAAGTTCCAGAGTCATCATGACCAGGTGAGGCTCAGGTGTGGAACAGAGTCACCAGGTACGAATGATGCCCAGGTGAGGACCAGAGTCAACAGGTCTGGGTGACGCGCAGATAGGATCAGAGTCACCAGTTCCAGGTGAGGCCAAGAAAGAGTCCACAGCAATCAGGTCAAGGTGTGGAACAAAGTCACCAAGAATGGGTGAGGCCCAGATTGGGACCAGATTCACCAGGTCCAGGTGAGGCCCAGGTGGTGACCAGAGTCATCGGGTCTGGGAGAGGACCAGGTAAGGACCAGATTCACCAGGTCCAAGAGGCTCACGTGGGGACCTGAGTCACCAGGTATGGGTGAGGCCCTAGTGGCAACCACTCACCAGGTCCAGGTGAGGCCAACCTGCAGGCCAGAGTCACCAGATCCAGGTGAGGCCCTAGGGGACCGAGTCACCAGGTAAATGTGAGTCTACAAGAACACCACAGTCACCAGGTCCAAGTGTGGTTCATGTGGGAACGAGAGTCACCAGGTCCAGGTGAGACCCAGGTGGGGACCATAGTCACCAGGTCCAGATTGAGGACTAGGTAGGGGGACCAGAGTCATCAGGACTTGTTGAGGCCAAGTGTGGAGCAAAGTTATCATGTCCAGTTTGAGGCCCAGGTGGGGAACAGAGTAACCATGTCTCATTGATGCCAGGTGGAAAAGGAGTCACAAGGTCCAGACGAGGCCTAAGTGAGGAGTAGATTCACCAGGTCCTGTTGAGGCCCACCTGAGGACAAGTGTCGCCAGCCCCGGGTGAGTCCCAGAGGGGGACCAGAGTCACCCGGTCCTGGTGATATCCAGGTGGGGACCAGAGTCACCACATCAGGGTGAGACCCAGAGGGGACGAGAATCACTAGGTCCAGGTGAGGCCCCGATGTGGAACTGAGAAACCAGGTCCCATGATGCCCATATGAGGACCTGAGTCACCAGGTCCAGGTGAGGTCCTGTTGGGAACCAGTCACCTCGTCCAGGTGAGGCCCAGGTGGGACCAGAGTCACCAGGTCCAGGTGAGGCCCCAGGTATATAAGAGAGTATCCAGGTCCCAATGATGCCCAGGTAAGGACCAGAGTCAACTGTCCAGGAGAGGCCCCAAATATGGTTAAGAGTAATTGTGTTTCCAGGTGAGGCCAGATGGAGACCACAGGAACCAGGTCCAGGAGAGCCCCATATGGGAACCAGAGCCACCAGATCCAGGTGATGTCTGGGTGGACCACAGTCACAAGGCCAGGGGAGGCGCAGGTGGCAACAGGTTTCACCAAGTCCAGGTGAGGCCCAGGTAGCGACCGGTCACCAGATCCAGGTGCGGAACAGCTAAGGACCAGATTCACCAGGCCCCAAGTGAAGACAAGGGGTGACCAGAGTCAACCAGGTAGGGTGAGGCCCAGAGGGGGAACCAGAGAAACCAGTTTAGTTTGAGGCCCAGAATGGGACCCTAGGTCCCTGGTGAAAGTGAGGCTCCGATGTGGAATAGAGTATCCAGATCCCCAATGATGCCTGGGTGAGGGAAAAGATTTACTAGGGCCATGCAGGCCCAGATGGGGAACAGAATCACTAGGTCCTGGTGAGGCATAGAATAAGACCACAGTCAGCAGTATCAGGTAAGCCCCTTGTGGGAACCAGAGCCACTCTATGCAGCTGAGTCCCAGGTCCTTGGAGCCCCCGTGAGGACCAGATTCATCAGGTCGAATTGAGGCATAGCTGGGAACAAGAGTCACCATGTCTGCGTGCGGCCTAGGTGGGGCAAGATCAGCAGTTCTGAGTTAGGTCAAAGTGGGGACGAGAGACACCAGGTCCAGGTGAGGCCAAACTGAGGACCATAGTCACCAGATCCAAGTGAGGTCCATGTTGGAAAGTGAGTCACCAGGTCCAGGAGAGGTTCAGGTATGGACCAGAGTCACCAGTTCCAGGTGAAATCCAGGTGGGACCAGAGTCACCAGATCCAGGTGAAGCCTAGGTGGGGACCAGAGTCACTAGGTCCAGACTGAGGCCCAGGTGAGGACCAGAGGTCACCAGATCTGGAGAGGCCCAGTTGTGATCAGAGTTACCACTTCCAGGTGGAGGCCAAGAAGGTGTCCACAGCAATCAGGTCCACGTGGGAACAAAGTCACCAGGAGTAGGTGATGCCCAGGTGGTGACCAGATTTACCAGTACCGGATTGAGGACTAGGTAATAGGATCAGAGTCACCAGTTCAAGGTGAGGGCAAGAAAGAGTCCGAGCAATCAGGTCCAGTTGGGGAACATAGTCACCAGGACTGGGTTAGGCCCAGATGGACCCAGATTCACCAGGGTCCAGGTGAGGCCCATGTTGTGACCAGTATTCCCCGGGTCTGGGAGAAGTCCAGGTAAGGGCCAGATTCACCAGGTCCAAGAGGCCCATGTGGGGACCTGAGTCACCAGGTATGTGTGAGGCCCAGGTGGCATCAACTAATCAAGTCCAGGTGTGAAGCCAACCTGCAGGCCAGAGTCACCAGGCCCAGGGGAGGCCCAAGGGTTGACCAGAGTCACCAGGTAAGGGTGAGGTTAAGAGTGGGACCAGAGTAACCAGTTTAGTTTGAAGCCCAGAATGGGACCAGCGGTTCCTGGTAAAAGTGAGGCCCCAGGTGTGGAATAGAGTATCCAGGTCCCAATGATGCCTGAGTGAGGACCAGAGTCACTAAGGCCATGCAGGCCAGATGGGGAACAGAATCACTAGGTTCTGGTGAGGCATAGAATAAGACCACATTCAGCAGTATCAGGTGAGCCCCTAGTGGGAACCAGAGCCACTCTTTCCAGCTGAGTCCCAGGTAATGTGAGGTCCACGTGAGGACCAGATTCATCAGGTCGAATTGAGGAATAGCTAGGGACAGAGTCACCAGGTCTGGGTGCGTAATAGGTGGGGGCAAGATTCAGCAGTTCTGAGTTAGGTCAAAGTGGGCAAGAGAGACACCAAGTCCAGGAGAGGTCCAGATTGGGACCAGAGTCACCAGATCCAGGTGAAGTCCAGATGGGGACCAGAGTCTCCAGATCCAGGTGAAGCCCAGGTGGGGACCAGAGTCTCTAGGTCCAGATGAGGCCCAGGTGAGGGACCAGAGTTACAAGGTACACGTGAGGCCCCAGTGGGGATCAGAGGCAACAGGTCCATGTGAGGCCGGCTAGGGGACCATGGTCAACAGGTCTACTTGAGGCCCAGGTGTGGAACACAGTAAGCAGGTCCAGGTGAGTCCCCATGGTGACAAGAGTCACCACGTCCAGGTGAGGCCCAGGTTCGGACCAGGATCACCAGGTACAGGGGAGGCCCTTGAAAGATCCAGAGTCAACAGTTCGAGTTCAGGCGCAGGTTTCAACCAGGGCCAGCAGGTCTAAGTCAGGGGAAAGTGGGGTTCAAAGTCACTAGGGAATGGTGAGACCCAGAGGGGCACCAGAGTCACGTGGTCCAGGTGAGGTCCAGTTGTGGAACACAGTCACCGCGTCCCAATTTTGGCCAGTTGAGGACCATGGTCAACAGGGCCTGGTGAGCCTCATATGGGGACGAGAGTCCCGAAATCCAGGTGAAGCCCAGGTGGGGACCACAGTCAACAGATCCAGGGTACTGTCAGGTGCAGACCAGAATTACCAGGTCCAGGTGAGGTGCAGGTGGCAACCACACTCACCAGGTCCCGGTGAGGCCCTGGTGGGGACCAGTGTCACAAGGTACATGACAAACTAGAAACACCGCAGCCACCAGGTCCACATGATGTCCATGTGGGAACGAGAATCAACAGTTATAGGTTAGGACCAGGTGGGTATGTGACTCACCATTTCCAGGTGAGACCAAGGTGGGAACCAGTGTCACCATGTCCATGTGTGGCCCAGGTGAAGACCAGAGTTAATAGGTCCGGCTGGGTCACTGTTAGTGAACAGTGTAACCATATCCTGATGCTACCCAGGTGTGTACCAGAGACACCAGGTCCTGGTGAGGCCCAGGTGGGACCAGAGACATGAGGTCCAGGTGAGGTCCCGATGGGAACCACAGTCACCAGGTCAGGAGAGGCCATGCTTTGGATCAGAGTCACCAGTTACAGGTGAGGCCCAGGTGGAGCCAGAGTCACCTGGTACAGAAGAGGCCAAAGTAAGGACCAGAGTTACCAGGATCAGGTCAATCCCAGTGGGAAACAGAGTAACCATGTCCCGATGATGCCCAGGTAGACCCAGCGTCACCAGGTCCAGATGAGGCGCAGGTGGGGAGCATATTCACTAGGTCTCGGTGACACCCAGTTGAGGACCAGTGTCACCAGGTCTATTTGAGCCCTAGAGGGGTACCAGATTCACCTAGTCTAGGTGACATCCAGATGGGGACCAGAGTCACCATGTCAGGGTGAGGCCCAGAGGGGATCCAGAGTCATCATGTCCAGGTGAGGCTCAGGTGTGGAACAGAGTTTCCAGGTCATAATGGTCCACAGGTGAGGACCAGAGTCACCAGATCTGGGTGAGGCCCAGGTTGGATCAGAGTCACCACTTCCAGTTGAGGCCAAGAAGGATTCCACAGCAATCAGATCCAGAGGGGAACAAAGTCACCAGGACTGGGTGAGGCCCAGATGGGGACCAGATTCACCAGGTCCAGGTGATTCCCAGGTGGTGATCAGGGTTACCAGGTGCGGGTGAGGACCAGGTAAGGACGAGATTCACCAGGTCTTACTGGGCCCATGGGGACCTGTGTCACCATGTATGGGTGAGGCCCAGGTGCCAACCCCACTCACCAGGTCCAGGTGAGGCCAACCTGCAGGCCATGTAGAGGAACCATGTCCCGATGATGCCCAGGTAGGGACCAGAGTTACCAGGTCCAGGTGAGGCCAACCGGAAGGCCATGCAGCTGAACCATGTCCCGATGATGCCCAGGAAGTGACAAGAGTCACCAGATCCAAATGAGGCCCAGTTGGAGCATATTCACTAGGTGCAGGTGAGGCACAGTTGAGGTCCAGAGTCACCAGATCTGGTTGAGTATTAGAGGGGTACAAGAATCACCTGGTCCAGTTGACATCCAGATGGGGACAAGAGTCACCAGGTCAGGGTCAGGCCCAGAGAGGTTCCAGAGTCATCATGTCCATGTGAGGCTGAGGTGTGGAACAGAGTCACCAGGTACCAATGAAGCCCAGGTGAGGACCAGAGTCACAAGGTCTTGGTGACGCTCAGATAGGATCAGAGTCACCAGTTCCAGGTGAGGCCAAGAGAGAGTCCACAGCAATCAGGTCCAGGTGGGGAACAAAGTCACCAGGACTGGGTGAGGCCCAGATGGGGACCAGATTCACCAGGTCCAGGTGAGGCGAGGTGGTGACCAGAGTCCCCGGGTCTGGGAGAGGACGAGGTAAGGACCAGATTCACCAGGTCCAAGAGGCCCACGTGTGAAACTGAGTCAGCAGGTATGGGTGAGGCCCAGGTGGCAACCCCACTCACCAAGTCCAGGTGAGGCCAACTTGCAGGCCAGAGTCACCAGATCCAGATGAGGCCCTAGTGGGGACCGGAGTCACCAGGTAAATGTGAGTCTACAAGAAAACCACAGTCACCAGGTCCAGGTGTGGTTCATGTGGGAACGAGAGTCACCAGGTCCAGGTGAGACCCAGGTGGGGACCATAGTCACCAGGTCCAGATGAGGCCTAGGTGGGGGGAACAAATTGATCAGGACAATTTGTGGCCAAAGTGTGGAGCAAAGTTATCATGTCCAGGTGATGTCTAGGTGGGGAACAGAGTAACCATGTCCCATTGATGCCAGGTGGGAAAATAGTCACAAGGTACAGATGAGGCCTAAGTGAGGACTAGATTCACCAGGTCCTGTTGAGGCCCAGTTGAGCACCAGTGTCCCCAGCTCCGGGTGAGTCCCAGAGGGGGACCAGAGTCACCCGGTTCTGGTGATATCCAGGTGGGGATAAGACTCACCACGTCAGCGTGAGGCCCAGAGGGGGACGAGAATCACTAGTTTCAGGTGGGGCCCCGATGTGGAACTGAGAAAAAAGGTCCCATAATGCCCAAATGAGGACCTGAGTCACCAGGTACAGGTGAGGCCAAACTGAGGACCAGAGTCACCAGATCCAGGTGAAGCCAAGGTGGGGACCAGAATCACTAGGTCCAGATGAGGCCCAAGTGAGGACCAGTTTTACCAGGTACACGTGAAGCCCCGGTGGGAATCAGAGGCAACAGGTCCATATGAGGAGGGCTTCGGTACCATGGTCAACAGGTCTACTTGAGGCCCAGGTGTGGAACACAGTAACCAGGTCCAGGTGAGTCCCCGGTGGTGACAAGAGTCACCACGTCCAGGTGAGTCACAGGGGGGGACCAGGATCACCATGTACAGGGGAAGCCCTTGAATGAACCAGTCAACAGTTCGAGGTCAGGCGCAGGTGTCAACCAGGGTCAGCAGGTCCAAGTCAGGCCAAAGTGGGGTTCACAGTCACTAGGGCACGGTGAGACCCAGAGGGGGACCAGAGTCACCTGGTCCAAGTGAGGTCCAGGGGTGGAACACAGTCACCGGGTCCCAATTTTGCCAGTTGAGGACCATGGTTGACAAGGCCAGGTGAGGCCCAGATTGGGGATCTTCAATCTGGATCAGAGTCACCAGTTCCAGTTGAGGCTAAGAAGGAGTCCACAGCAATCAGGTCCAGATTGACGCCTAGGTCGGGTGACCAGAGTCATCAGGACCAGTTGAAGCCAAAGTGTGGAGCAAAGTTATCATGTCCAGGTGAGGCCCAGGTGGGGAACAGGCTAATCATGTCCCATTGATGCCAGGTGGGAAAAGAGTCACAAGGTCCAGACGAGGCCTAAGTGAGGAGTAGATTCACCAGGTCGTGTTGAGGCCCAGTTGAGGACCAGTGTCCCCAGCTCCGGGTGAGTCCCAGAGGGGGACCAGCGTCACCCGGTTCTGGTGATATCCAGGTGGGGACCAGAGTCACCACGTCAGGATGAGGACCATAATGGGACGAGAATCACTAGGTCCAGGTGAGGCCCCGATGTGGAACTGAGAAACCAGGTCCCATGATGCCCATATGAGGACCTGAGTCACCAGGTCCAGGTGAGGTCCTTGTGGGAACCAGTCACCTCGTGCAGGTGAGGCCCAGGTGGGACCACAGTCACCAGGTCAAGGTTTGGCCCAGGTAATTAAGAGAGTATCCAGGTCCCAATGATGCCCAGGTAAGGACCAGAGTCAACAGGTATAGGAGAGGCCCAAATATAGATCACAGTCATTGTGTTCCAGGTGAGGCCAGATGGAGACCACAGGAACCAGGTCCAGGAGAGCCCCATGTGGGAACCAGAGCCACCAGATCCAATTGAGGTCCAGGTGGGACCACAGTCACAAGGTCCAGGTGAGGCGCAGGTGGCAAGAGGATTCACCAAGTACACGTGGGGTCCAGGTGACGACCAGTCAGCAGATCCAGGTGCGGACCAGATAGGGACCAGATTCACCCGGCCCAAGTGAAGCCCAAGGGGTGACCAGAGTCACCACGTAAGGGTGAGGACCAGAGCGGGAACCAGAGTAACCAGTTTAGTTTAAGGACCAGAATGGGACCAGAGGTCCCTGGACAACGTGAGGCCCAGTTGTAGAATAGAGTATCCAGGTACCAATGATGACTGGGTGAGGAACAGAGTCACTAGGGCCATGCAGGCCCAGATGGGGAACAGAATCACTAGGTCCTGGTGAGGCATAGAATAAGACCACAGTCAACAGTATCAGGTGAGCCCCTTGTGGGAACCAAAGACACTCTATCCAGGTAAGTCCCAGGTCCATGTGAGGCCCACGTGAGGACCAGATTCATCTTGTCGAATTGAGGCATAGCTGGGGACAAGAGTCACCAGGTCTGGATGCGGCCTAGGTGGGTCAAGATTCAGCAGTTCTGTGTTAGGTCAAAGTGGGGACGAGAGACACCGGGTCCTGGTGAGGCCAAACTGAGGACCAGAGTCACCAGATCCAGGTGAGGTCCAGGTGGGGACACGAGTCACCAGATCCAGGTGAAGCACAGGTGGGGACCAGAGTCACTAGGTCCAGAAGAGGCCCAGGTGAGGACCAGTTTTACCAGGTACACGTGAGGCCCCGGTGGGGATCAGAGGCAACAGGTCCATGTGAGGCCGGCTTGGGGACCATGGTCAACAGGTCTACTTGAGGCCCAGGTGTGGAACACAGTAAGCAGGTCCAGGTGAGTCCCCAGTGGTGACAAGGGTCACCACGTCCAGGTGAGGCCCAGTTGCGGACCAGGATCACCACGTACAGGGGAGGCCCTTGAAAGAACCAGAGTCAACAGTTCGAGGTCAGGCGCAGGTTTCAGCCAGGGTCAACAGGCCCAAGTCAGGCCAAAGTGGGGTTCACAGTAACTAGGGCATGGTGAGACCCAGAGCGGCACCAGAGTCACGTGGTCCAGGTGAGGTTCAGTTGTGGAACACAGTCACCGCGTCCCAATTTTGCCCAGTTGAGGACCATGGTCAAAAGGTCCAGGTGAGGCCAAGATGGGGACCGGTGTCCCCAAATCCAGGTGAAGCCCAGCTGGGGACAACAGTCACCAGATCCAGGGTATTCTCAGGTGCAGACCAGAATCAGCAGGTCCAGGTGAGGTGCAGTTGGCAACCACTCTCACCAGGTCCCGGTGAGGCCCTGGTGGGGACCAGAGTCACGAGGTACATGACAAACTAGAAACACTGCAGCCACCAGGTCCACATGATATCCATGTGGGAACGAGAATCACCAGTTACAGGTTAGGACCAGGTGGGAATCTGACTCACAATTTCCAGGTGAGACACAGGTGGGAACGAGTGTCACCATGTGCAGGAGTGGCCCAGGTGAAGACCAGAGTTGATAGGTCCGGCTGGGTCACTGTTCGTGTACAGTGTAACCATATCCTGATGCTACCCAGGTTTGTAGCAGAGACACCAGGTCCTGGTGAGGCCCAGGTGGGACCAGAGATATGAGGTCCAGGTGAGGTCCGATGGGAACCACAGTCACCAGGTCAGGTTAGGCCATGCATAGGATCAGAGTCACCAGTTACAGGTGAGGCCCAGGTGGAGCCAGAGTCACCTGGTACAGAAGAGGCCAAAGTCAGGACCAGAGTTACCAGGATCAGGTCAGTCCCTGTGGGGAACAGAGTAACTATGTTCCGATGATGCCCAGGTAGACCCAGCGTCACCAGGTCCAGATGAGGCGCAGGTGGGGAGCATATTCACTAGGTCTCGGTGAGACCCAGTTGAGGACCAGTGTCACCAGGTATATTTGAGCCCTTGAGGGGTACCAGATTCACCTGGTCTAGGTGACATCCAGATGGGGACCAGAGTCACCATGTCAGGGTGAGGCCCCGAAGGGATCCAGAGTCATCATGTCCAGGTGAGGCTCAGGTGTGGAACAGAGTATCCAGGTCATAATGGTCCACAGGTGAGGACCAGAGTCACCAGATCTGGGTGAGGCCCAGTTAGGATCAGAGTCACCAGTTCCAGTTGAGGCCAAGAAGGAGTCCACAGCAATCAGGTCCAGGTGGGGAACAAAGTCACCAGGACTGGGTGAGGCCCAGATGGGGCCAGATACACCAGGTCCAGGTGATTCCCAGGTGGTGACTAGGGTTACCAGGTCCGGTTGTGACCAGGTAAGGACGAGATTCACCAAGATACTGGGGCCTACATGGGGACCGGTGTCACCATGTATGGGTGAGGCCCAGGTGGCAAGCCCACTCACCAGGTCCAGGTGAGGCCAGCCTGCCGGCCAGAGTCACCAGATCCAGGTGAGGCCCTAGTGGGGACGGGATTCAAGGTAAATGTGAGTCTACAAGAACACCACAGTCACCAGATCTAGGTGTGGTTCATGTGGGAACGGGAGTCACCAGGTCCAGCTGAGACCCAGTTGGGGACGACAGTCACCAGGTCCAGATTGAGGCCTAGGTTTGGGGACGAGATTCATCAGGACCAGTTGAGGCCAAAGTGTGCAGCAAAGTTATCATGTCCAGGTGGGGCCAGGTGGGGAACAGAGTAACCATGTCCCATTGATGCCAGGTGGGAAAAGAGTCACAAGGTCCAGACGAAGCCTAAGATTGGAGTAGATTCACCAGGTCCTGTTGAGGCCCACCTGAGGACCAGTGTCCCCAGCTCCGGGTGTGTCACCCGGTTCTGGTGATATCCAGGTGGGGACCAGTGTCACAAGTCAGGGTGAGGCCCAGAGGGGGAGAGAATCACTAGGTCCAGGTGAGGCCCCTATGTGGAACTGTGAAACCAGGTCCCAATATGCCCATATGAGGACCTGAGTCACCAGGTCCAGGTGATGTCCCTGTGGGAACCAGTCACCCATCCAGGTGAGGCCCAGGTGGGACCACAGTCACCAGGTCCTGGTGAGGCCCAGGTATATAAGAGAGTATCCAGGTCCCAATGATGCCCAGGTAAGGACCAGAGTCAACAGGTCCAGGAGAGGCCCAAATATAGATCAGAGTCATTGTGTTCCAGGTGAGGCCAGAGGGAGACCACAGGGAACAGATCCAGGAGAGCCCCATATGGGAACCAGAGCCACCAGATCCAGGTGATGTCCATGTTGGAAAGAGAGTCACCAGGTCCAGGAGAGGTCCAGGTGGGGACCATAGTCACCAGATACAGGTGAAGTCCAGGTGGGGACCAGAGTCACCAGATCCATGTGAAACCCAGGTGGGGACCAGAGTCACCACGTCAGGGTGAGGACCATAATGGGACGAGAATCACTAGGTCCAGGTTAGGTCCCGATGTGGAACTGAGAAACCAGGTCCCATGATGCCCATATGAGGACCTGAGTCACCAGGTCCAGGTGAGGTCCCTGTGGGAACCAGTCACATCGTCCAGGTGAGGCCCAGGTGGGACCACAGTCACCAGTATCATGTGAGCCCCTTGTGGGAACCAGAGCCACTCTATCCAGCTGAGTCCCAGGTCCATGTGAGGCCAACGTGAGGAGCAGATTCATCAGGTCCAATTGAGGCAGAGCTGGGGACAAGAGTCACCAGGTCTGCGTGCGGCCTAGGTGTGTCAAGATTCAGCAGTTCTGAGTTAGGTCAAAGTGGGGACGAGAGAAATCAGGTCCAGGTGAGGCCAAACTGAGGACCAGAGTCACCAGTTCCAGGTGAGTTCCAGGTGGGGACCAGAGTCACCAGATCCAGGTGAAGCCCAGGTGGGGACAAGAGTCACTAGGTCCAGATGAGGCCCAGGTGAGGACCAGAGTTACCAGGTACACGTGAGGCCCCGGTGGGGATCAGAGGAAACAGATCTATGTGAGGCCGCCTTGGGGACCATGGTCAACAGGTCTACTTGAGGCCAAGGTGTGGAACACAGTAAGCAGGTCCTGGTGAGTCCCACGTGGTGACAAGGGTCACCACGTTCAGGTGGGGCCCAGTTGCGGACCAGGATCACCAGGTACAGGGGAGGCTCTTGAGAGAACCAGAGTCAACAGTTAGAGGTCAGGCGCAGGTGGCAACCAGGGTCAGCAGGTCCAAGTCAGGCCAAAGTGGGGTTCACAGTCACTAGGGCACGGTGAGACCCAGAGGGGGACCAGAGTCACCTGGTCCTGTGAGGTCCAGTTGTGGAACTCAGTCACCGGGTCCCAATTTTGCCCAGTGAGGACCATGGTCAACAGGGCCAGTTGAGGCCCAGATGGGGACCGGAGTCCCGAAATCCAGGTGAAGCCCAGGTGGGGACCACAGTCACCAGATGCAGGGTAGTCTCAGGTGCAGACCAGAATCACCAGGTCCAGCTGAGGTGCAGGTGGCAACCACACTCACCAGGTCCCGGTGAGGCACTGGTGGGGACCAGAGACACGAGGTACATGAGAAGCTAGAAACACTGCAGCCACCAGGTCCACATGATGTCCATGTGGGAATGAAAATCACCAGTTACAGGTGAGGACCAGGTGGGGATCCGACTCAGCAGGTCCAGGTGAGACCCAGGTGGGAACCAGTGTCACCATGTCCTCGTGTGCCCCAGGTGAAGACCAGAGTTATTACGTCCGGCTGGATGAGTGTTAGTGAACAGTGTAACCATATCCTGATGCTACCCAGGTGGGTACCAGAGACACCAGGTCCTGATGAGGCCCAGGTGTAACCGGGGACATGAGGTCCAGGTGAGGTCCCGATGGGAACCACAGTCACCAGGTCAGGTGAGCCCATGCTTAGGATCAGAGTCACCAGGAACAGGTGAGGCCCAGCTGGAGCCAGAGTCACCTGGTACAGAAGAGGCCAAAGTCAGGACCAGAGTTACCAGGATCAGGTCACTCCCAGTGGGTAATACAGTAACCATGTCCCAATGATGCCCAGGTAGAATCAGAGTCACCAGGTCCAGCGAGGCGCAGGTGGGTAGAATATTCACTAGGTCCAGGTGAGGCCCAGATGAGGACCAGAGTCACCAGGTCTAGTTGACGCCTAGAGGGGTACCAGATTCACCTGGTCTAGGGGACATCCAGATGGGGACCAGAGTCACCATGTCAGGCTGAGGCCCAGAGGGGATCCAGAGTCATCATGTCCAGGTGAGGCTCACGTGTAGAACTGAGTATCCAGGTCATAATGGTCCACAGGTGAGGACCAGAGTCACCAGATCTGGGTGAGGCCCAGTTAGGATCAGAGTCACTAGTTCCAGGTGAGGGCCATAAGGAGTACACAGCAATCAGGTCCAGGTGGGAACAAAGTCACCTGGAATGGATGAGGCCCAATGGGGACCAGAATCACAATGTCCAGGTGATTCCCAGGTGATGACCAGAGTTACCAGTTCCGGGTGAGGACAAGGGAAGGACCAGATTCACCATGTCCACGTGAGGCCCACGTTGGGACCTGTGTCACCAGGCATGGGTGAGTCTCAGCTGACAACCCCACTCACTAGGTCCAAGTGAGGCCAACCTGCAGGCCATGCCGAGGAACCATGTCCTGATGATGCCCAGGTGGGGTCTAGAGTTATCAGGTCCAGGTAAGTCACACCTGCAGGCCATGCAGTGGAACCATGTCCCGGTAATGCCGAGGTAGGGATCAGAATCACCATGTCCAAATGAGGCCCAGATGGAGCATATTCACTAGGTCTAGGTGAGGCCCAGTTGAGGACCAGAGTCACCACATCTGGTTGAGCCCTATAAGGGTACTAGAATCACCTGGTTCAGGTGACATCGAGATGGGGACCA
The DNA here is from genome assembly GCF_011100685.1 of Canis lupus familiaris. Lineage (NCBI taxonomy): Eukaryota > Metazoa > Chordata > Mammalia > Carnivora > Canidae > Canis > Canis lupus. The sequence continues at coordinate 43,632 of NW_023330755.1, read as the reverse complement.
GAGTCACCAGGTCAGGGTGAGGACCAGAGAGGTTCCAGAGTCATCATGTCCAGGTGAGGCTCAGGTGTGGAACAGAGGCACCAGGTACCAATGATGCCCAGTTGAGGACCAGATTCACCAGGTCTGGGTGACGCGCAGATAGGATCAGAGTCACCAGTTCCAGGTGAGGCCAAGAAGGCGTCCACAGCAATCAGGTCCATGTGGGGAACAAAGTCACCAGGACTGGATGAGGCCCAGATGGGGACCAGATTCACCAGGCCCAGGTGATTCCCAGGTGGTGACCAGAGTTACCAGTTCCGGGGAAGGACCAGGTAAGGACCAGATTCACCAGGTCCAATTGAGGCCCACTTGGGGACCTGTGTCACTATGTATGGGTGAGGCTCAATTGGCAACCCCACTCACTAGGTTCAGGTGAGGCCAACCTGCAGGTGATGGAGAGGAACCGTGTCCCGATGATGCCCAGGTAGGGACCAGAGTTACCAGGTCCAGGTGAGGCCAACTTGCAGGCCATGCAGTGGAACCATGTCCCGATGATGCCCAGGTAGGGACCAGAGTTACCAGGTCCAGGTGAGTCCAACCTGCAGGCCATGCAGTGGAACCATATCCCTATGATGCCGAGGTAGGGACCAGAGTCACCAGGTCCAAATGAGGCCCACATGGAGCATATTCACTTGGTCCAGGTGAGGCTCAGTTGAGGACCAGAGTCACCAGATCTGGTTGAGGCCTAGAGGGATACGAGAATCCCCTGATCTAGGTGACATTCTGATGGGGACCACAGTCACCAGGGAAGGGTGAGGCCCAGAGAGGTTCCAGAGTCATCATGTCCAGGTGAGGCTCAGGTGTAGAACAGAGTCACCAGGTACCAATGATGCCCAGGTGAGGACCAGAGTCACCAGGTCTGGATGACGCGCACATATGATCAGAGTCACCAGTTCCAGGTGAGGCCAAGAGAGAGTCCACAGCAATCAGGTCCAGGTGGGGAACAAATCACCAGGACTGGTTGAGGCCCAGATGGGGACCAGATTCACCAGGTCCAAGTGAGGCGAGGTGGTGACCAGAGTTCCCGGGTCTGGGAGGGGACCACGTAAGGACAAGATTCACCAGGTCCAAGAGGCCCACGTGTGGAACTGAGTCACCAGGTATGGGTGAGGCCCAGGTGGCAACCCCACTCACCAAGTCCAGGGGAGGCCAACTTGCAGGCCAGAGTCACCAGATCCATGTGAGGCCCTAGTGGGGACCGGAGTCACCAGATAAATGTGAGTCTACAAGAAAACCACAGTCAACAAGGCAAGGTGTGGTTCATTTGGGAACGAGAGTCACCAGGTCCAGGTGAGACCCAAGTGAGGACCATAGTCACCAGGTCTAGATTGAGGCCTAGGTGGAGGGAACAGATTGATCAGGACAAGTTGAGGCCAAAGTGTGAAGAAAAGTTACCATGTCCAGGTGAGGCCCAGGTGGGGAACACAGTAACCATGTCCCTTTGATGCCAGGTGGGAAAAGGGTCACAAGGTCCAGACGAGGTCTAAGTGAGGAGTAGATTCACCAGGTCCTGTTGAGGCCCAGCTGAGGACCAGTGTCCCAAGCTCCAGGTGAGTCCCAGAGGGGGACCAGAGTCACCCGGTTCTGGTGATATCCAGGTGGGAACCAGAGTCAGCACGTCAGGAATAGGCCTAGAGGGGGAAGAGAATCACTAGGTCCAGGTGAGGCTCCGATGAGGAACTGAGAAACCAGGTTCCATAATGCCCATATGAGGACCTGAGTCACCAGGTCCAGGTGAGGTCCCTGTGGGAACCAGTCACCTCCTGCAGGTGAGGCCCAGGTGGGACCACAGTCACCAGGTCCAGGTGAGGCCCAGTTATAAAAGAGAGTATCCAGGTCCCAATTATGCGCCGGTAAGGACCAGAGTCAACAGGTGCAGGAGAGGTCCAAATATGGATCAGAGTCATTGTGTTCCAGGTGAGGCCAGATGGAGACCACAGGAACCAGGTCCAGGAGAGCCCCATATGGGAACCAGAGCCACCAGATCCAGGTGAGGTCCAGGTGTAGCCACAGTCACAAGGTCCAGGTGAGGTGCAGGTGGCAACAGGACTCACCAAGTCCAGGTGAAGCCCAGGTGGCGACAAGTCACCACATCCAGGTGCGGAGCAGCTAAGGACCAGAATCACCAGGCCCAATTGAACCCCAAGGGGAGACCAGAGTCACCAGGTAAGGGTGAGGCCCAGAGGGGGAACCAGAGTAACCATTTAGTTTGAGGCCCAGAATGGGACCAGAGATCCCTGGTCAAAGTGAGGCTCATGTGGGGTATAGAGTATCCAGGTCCCAGTGATGCCTGGGTGAGGACCAGAGTCACTAGGGCCATGCAGGACCAGATGGGGAACAGAATCACTAGGTCCTGGTGAGGCATAGAAACACACCCCAGTCAGCAGTATCAGGTGAGCCCCTTGTGGGAACCAGACCCACTCTATCCAGCTGAGTCGCAGGTCCATGTGAGGCCCACGTGAGGACCAGATTCATCAGGTCGAATTGAGGCATAGCTGGGGACAAGAGTCACCAGGTCTGGGTGCGGCCTAGGTGGGGCAAGATTCAGCAGTTCTGAGTTAGGACAAAATGGGGACGAGAAACACCAGTTCCAGGTGAGGCCAAACTGAGGACCAGAGTCACCAGATCCAGGTGAGGTCCATGTTGGAAAGAGAGTCACCAGGTCCAGGAGAGGTCCCGGTGTGGACCAGAGTCACCAGATCAGGTGAAGCCCAGTTGGGGACCAGAGTCACTAGGTCCAGATGAGGCCCAGGTGAGGACCAGAGTTACCAGGTACACGTGAGGCCTCGGTGGGGATCAGAGGCAACAGGTCCATGTGAGACCAGCTTGAGGACCATGGTCAACAGGTCTACTTGATGCCCAGGAGTGGAACATAGTAAGCAGGTCCAGGTGAGTCCTCCGTGGTGAAAAGTGTCACCATGTCCAGATGAGGCCCTGGTGGGGACCAGGATCACCAGGTACAGGGGAGGACCTTGAAATAACCAGAGTCAACAGTTCGAGGTCAGGCGCAGGAGGCAACAAGTGTCAGGAGGTCCAAGTCAGGCCAAAGTGGGTTTCACAGTCACTAGGGAACGGTGAGAACCAGAGGGGGACCAGAGTCATGTGGTCCAGGTGAGGTCCAGTTGTGGAACACAGTCACCGGGTCCCAATTTTGCCCAGGTGAGGACCATGGACAACAGGGCCAGGTGAGGCCCAGATGGGGACCGGATTCCCCATTTCCAGGTGAAGCCCAGGTGGGGACCACATCACCAGATCCAGGTTAGTCTCAGGTGCAGACCAGAATCACCAGGTCCAGGTGAGGCGGAGGTGGCAACCACACACACCAGGTCCCGGTGAGTCCTTGGTGGGGACCAGAGTCACGAGGTACATGAGAAGCTAGAAACACTGCAGCCACCAGGTCCACATGATGTCCATGTGGGAACGAGAATCACCAGTTACAAATGAGGACCAGGTGGGGATCCGACTCACCATGTCCAGGTGAGACCCAGGTGGGAACCAGTGTCACCATGTCCAGGTGTGGCCCAGGTGAAGACCAGAGTTAATAGGTCCGGCTGGGTCACTGTTAGTGAACAGTGTAACCATATCCTAATGCTACCCAGGTGGGTACGAAAGACACCAGGTCCTGGTGAGGCCCAGGTGGGACCAGAGACATGAGGTCCGGGTGAGGTCCCGATGGGAACCACAGTCACCAGGTCAGGTGAGGCCATGCTTAGGATCAGAGTCACCAGTTCCAGGTGAGGCCAAGAAGGAGTCCACAGCAATCAGGTCCAGGTGGGGAGACTTAGTCACCAGGATTAGATGAGGACCAGATGGGGACCAGATTAACCAGGTTCAGGTGATTCCCAGTTGGTGACCCGATTTAGGAGTTTCGGGTGAGGACCAGGTAAGGACCAGATTTACCAGGTCAAATTGAGGCCCACGTGGGGACCTGTGTCACCAGGCATGGGTGAGGCCAAGGTGACAACGCCACTCACCAGGTCCAGGTGAGCCCAACCTGCAGGCCATGCAGAGGAACCATGTCCTGATGATGCCCAGGTAGCAACTAGAGTTACCGGGTCAGGTGAGGCCAACCTGCAGGCCATGTGTGGAACCATATCCCGATGATGCCCAGGTAGGGATCAGAGTTACCAGGTCCAGGTGAGGCCAACCTGCAGGTCATGCAGTGGAACCATGTCCCGATGATGCCCAGGTAGTGACCAGAGTCACCAGGTGCAAATGAGGCCCAGATGGAGCATATTCACTAGGTCCAGGTGAGGCCCAGTTGAGAACCAGAGTCACTTGATCTGGTTGAGGCCTAGAGGGGTACCAGAATCACCTGGTCCAGGTGACATCCAGATGGGGACCAGAATCACCAGGTCAGGGTGAGGCCCAGAGGGCTTCCAGAGTCATCATGTCCAGGTAGGTTCAGGTGTGGAACAGAGTCACCAGGTACCAATGATGCCCAGGTGAGGACCAGAGTCACCAGGTCTGGGTGACGCGCAGATACAATCAGAGTCACCAGTTCCCGGTGAGGCCAAGAAAGAGTCCAGAGCAATCAGATCCAGGTGGGGAACAAAGTCACCAGGACTGAGTGAGGCCCAGATGGGGACCAGATTCACAGGTCCAGATGAGGCCCAGTTGGGGACCACAGTCCCCGGGTCTGGGAGAGGACCAGGTAACGACCAGATTAAGAGGTCCAAGAGGCCCACGTGTGGAACTGAGTCACCAGGTATGGGGTGGCAACCCCACTCACCAGGTCCAGGTGAGGACAACCTTCAGGCCAGAGTCACCAGATCCAGGTGAGGCCCTAGTGGGGACCAGAGTCACCAGGTAAATGTGCGTCTACAAGAACACCACAGTCACCAGGTCCAGGTGTGGTTCATCTGGGAATGAGAGACACCAGGTCCAGGTGAGAAAGAGGTGGGGACCACAGTCACCAGGTCCAGACTGAGGCCTAGGTGGGGGGAGCAGCGTCATCAGGACCAGTTGAGGCGAAAGTGTGGAGCAAAGTTATCATGTCCAGGGGAGGACCGGGTGGGGAACAGAGTAACGATGTCCCATTGATGCCAGGTGGGAAAAGAGTCACAAGGTCCCGGTGAGGCGCAGGTGGCAACAGGATTCACCAAGTCCATGTGAGGCCCAGGAGGCGAACAGTCACCAGATCCATGTGCGGACAAGCTAAGGACCAGATTCACCAGGCCCAAGTGAAGCCCAAGGGGTGACCAGATTTACCAGGTAAGGGTGAGGCCCAGAAGGGGAACCAGAGTAACCAGTTTAGTTTGAGGCCCAGAATGGGACCAGTGGTCCGCGGTCAAAGTGAGGCCCAGGTGTGGAATAGAGTATCCAGGTCCGAATGATGCCTGGGTCAGGACCAGAGTCACTAGGGCCATGCAGGCCCAGATGGGGAACAGAATCACTAGGTCCTGGTGAGGCATAGAAAAAGACCACAGTCACCAGTATGAGGTGAGCCCCTTGTGGGAACCAGAGCCACTCTATCCAGCTGAGTCCCAGGTCCATGTGAAGCCCACGTGAGGACCAGATTCACCAGGTCGAATTGAGACATAGCTGGGGACAAGAGTCACCAGGTCTATGTGCGGCCTAGGTGGGGAAAGATTCAGCAGTTCTGAGTTAGGTCAAAGTGGGGACGAGAGACACAGGTCCAGGTTAGGCGAAACTGAGTACCAGAGTCACCAGATCCAGGTGAGGTCCATGTTGGAAAGAGAGTCACCAGGTCCAGGAGAGGTCCAGGTGGGAACCAGAGTCACTAGATCCAGGTGAAGTCCAGGTGGGGACCAGAGTCACCAGATCGATGTGAAGCCCAGGTGGGGACCTGAGTCACTAGGTGCAGATGAGGCCCAGGTGAGGACCTGAGTTACCAGGTACACGTGAGGATCTGGTGGGGATCAGAGGCAACAGGTCCATGTGAGGCCGGCTTGGGGACCATGGTCAACAGGTGTACTTGAGGCTCAGGTGTGGAACACAGTAACCAGGTCTAGGTGAGTAACCGGTGGTGACAAAAGTTACCACGTCCAGGTGAGGCCCAGGTGGGGACCAGGATTACCAGGTCCAGGGGAGGCCCTTGAAAGTACCAGAGTCAACAGTACGACGTCAGTCGCAGGTGGGAACCAGGGTCAGCAGGTCCAAGTCAGTCCAAAGTGGGGTTCACAGTCACTAGGGCACGGTGAGACCCAGAGGGGGACCAGAGTCGCCTGGTCCAGGTGAGGTCCAGTTGTGGAACACAGTCACCAGGTCCCAATTTTGCCCAGTTGAGGACCATGGTCAACAGGGCCAGGTGACGCCAGATGGGGACCGGAGTCCCCAAATCCAGGTGAAGCCCAGGTGGGAACCACAGTCACCAGGTCCAGGGTAGTCTCAGGTGCAGACCAGAATCACCAGGTCCAGGTGAGTTGCCGGTGGCAACCACACTCACCAGGTCCCGGTGAGACCCTGGTGGAGACCAGAGTCACGAGGTACATGAGAAGCTAGAAACACTGCAGCCACCAGGTCCACATGATGACCATGTGGGAACGACAATCACCAGTTACAGGTGAGGACCAGGTAGAGCCAGAGTCACCTGGTACAGAAGAGGCCAAAGTCAGGACCAGAGTTACCAGGATCAGGGCAGTCCCAGTGGGGAATAGAGTAACCATGTCCCAATGAGTCCCAGGTAGTACCAGAGTCTCCAGTTCCAGATGAGGCGGAGGTGGGGAGCATATTCACTAGGTCCCGGTGAGGCCCAGTTGAGGACCAGAGTCACCAGGTCAAGTTGAGGCCTAGAGGGGTACCAGATTCACCTGGTCTTGGTGACATCCAGATGGGCCCCATGTCACCATGTCAGGCTGAGGCCCAGAGGGGATCCAGAGTCATCATGTCCAGGTGAGGCTCAGGTGTGGAACAGAGTATCCAGGTCATAATGGTCCACAGGTGAGGACCAGAGTCACCAGATCTGGGTGAGGCCCAGTTAGCATCAGAGTCAGCAGTTCCAGGTGAGGCCAAGAAGGAGTCCACAGCAAACAGGTCCAGGCGGGGAGCAAAGTCACCAGGACTGGGTGAGGCCCAGATGGGGACCAGATTCACGAGGTCCAGGTGATTCCCATATGGTGACCAGAGTTACCAGTTCCGGGTGACCACCAGGTAAGGACCAGATTCACCAGGTCCAAGTGAGGCCTACGTGAGGACCTGTGTCACCAGGTATGAGTGAGGCCCAGATGGCAACCCCACTCACCAGGTCCAGGTGAGGCCAACCTGCAGGCCATGCAGTGGAACCATGTCCCGATGATGCCCAGGTAGGGACGAGAGTCACCAGGTATGGGTGACGCGCAGATAGGATCAGAGTCACCAGGTCCAGGTGAGGCCAAGAAAGAGTCCACAGCAATCAGGTCCACGTGGGTAACAAAGTCACCAGGACGGGTGAGGCCCAGATGGGGACCAGATTCACCAGGGCCAAGTGAGTCCGTGGTGGAGACCAGAGTCCCCGGGTCTGGGAGAGGACCCGGTAACGACCAGATTAACAGGTCCAAGAGGCCCACGTGGGGACCTGAGTCACCAGGTATGGGTGAGGCCCAGGTGGCAACCCCAACACCAGGTCCAGGTGAGGCCAGCCTGCAGGCCAGAGTCACCAGATCCAATTGGGGCCCTAGTGGGGACCGGAGTCACCAGGTAAATGTGAGTCTACAAGAACACCACAGTCACCAGGTCCAGGTATGGTTCATGTGGGAACGAGAGTCACCAGGTCCAGGTGAGACCCAGGTGGGGACCACAGTCACCAGGGCCAGATTGAGGCCTAGGTGGGGGACCAGAGTCATCAGGACCATTTGAGGCCAAAGTGTGGAGCAAAGTTTTTATGTCCAGGTGAGGCCCAGGTTGGGAACAGTGTAGCAATGTCCCATTGATGGCAGGTGAGAAAAGAATCACAAGATCCAGACGAGGCCTAAGTGAGGTGTAGATTCACCAGGTCCTTTTGAGGCCCAGTTGAGGACCAGTATTCCCATCTCCGGGTGAGTCCCAGAGGGGGACCAGAGTCACCCGGTTCTGGTGATATCCAGGTGGGGACCATAGGCACCACGTCAGGGTGAGGTCCATAGGGGGACGAGAATCACTAGGTCCAGGTGAGGCCCCGATGTGGAATTGAGAAACCAGGTCCCATGATGCCCATATGAGGACCTGAGTCACCAGGTCCAGATGAGGTCCGTGTGGGAACCAGTCACCTCGTCACGGTGAGGCCCAGGTGGGACCACAGTCACCAGGTCCAGGTGAGCATCTTGTAGGAACCAGAGCCACTCTATCCAGCTGAGTCCCAGGTCCATGTGAGGCTCACGTGAGGACCAGATTCATCAGGTCGAATTGAGGCATAGCTGGGGACAAGAGTCACCAGGTCTGGGTGCGGCCTAGGTGGGGCAAGATTCAGCAGTTTTGAGTTAAGTCAAATTGGGGACAAGAGACACCAGGTCCAGGTGAGGCCAAAGTGAGGACCAGAGTCACCAGATCCAGCTGAGGTCCATGTTGGGAAGAGAGTCACCAGGTTCAGGAGAGGTCCAGGTGGGGACCAGAGTCACCAGATCCAGGTGAAGTCCAGGTGGGGACCAGAGTCACCAGATCCAGGTGAAGCCCAGGTGGGGACCAGAGTCACCAGTTCTAGATGAGGCCCAGGTGAGGACCACAGTTACCAGGTACACGTGAGGCCTCGGTGGGGATCAGAGGCAACAGGTCCATGTGAGGCCGGCTTGGGGACCATGGTCAACAGGTCTACTTGATGCCCAATGTGGAACACAGTAAGCAGATCCAGGTGAGTCCCCGGTGGTGAAAAGAGGCACCACGTCCAGGTGAGGCCCAGGTGGGGACCAGGATCACCAGGTACAGGGGAGGACCTTGAAAGAACCACAGTCAACGGATCGAGGTCAGGAGCAGGTTGCAACCAGTGTCACCAGGTCCAAGTCAGGCCAAAGTGGGGTTCACAGTCACTAGGGCACGGTGAAACCCAGAGGGGGACCAGAGTCACCTGGTCCATGTGAGGTCCAGTTGTGGAACAGTCACCGGGTCCCAATTTTGCACAGTTGAGGACAATGGTCAACACTGCCAGGTGAGGCCCAGATGGGGACCGGAGTCCCCAAATCCAGGTGAAGCCCAGGTGGGGACCAGAGTCACCAGATCCAGGGTAGTCTCGGGTGCAGACCAGAATCTCCAGGTCCAGGTGAGGTGCAGGTGGCAACCACACTCACCAGGTCCCGGTGAGGCCCTGGTGGGGACCAGAGTCACGAAGTACATGAGAAGCTAGAAACACTGCAGCCACCAGGTCCACATGATGTCCATGTGGGAACGAGAATCACTAGTTACAGGTGAGGACCTGGTGGGGATCCCACTCACCATGTCCAGGTGAGACCCAGCTGGGAACCAGTGTCACCATGTCCAGGTGTGGCCCTGGTGAAGACCAGAGTTAATAGGTCAGGCTGGGTCACTGTTAGTGAACAGTGTAACCATATCCTGATGCTTCCCAGGTGGCTTCCAGAGACACCAGGTCCTGGTGAGGCCCAGGTGGAACCAGAGACCTGAGGTCCAGGTGAGGTCCCGATGGGAACCACAGTCACCAGGTCAGGTGAGGCCATGCTTAGGATCAGAGTCACCAGGTACAGGTGAGGTCCAGGTGGAGCCAGAGTCACCTGGTACAGAAGAGGCCAAAGTCAGGATCAGAGTTACCAGAATCAGGTCAGTCCCAGTGGGGAATACAGTAACCATTTCCCGAGGATGCCCAGGTAAAACCAGAGTCACCATGCCCAGATGCGGCGCAGCTGGGGAGCATTTTCACTAGGTCCCGGTGAGGCCCAGTTGGGGCCCAGAGTCACCAGGTCAAGTTGAGGCCTAGAGGGGTACCAGATTCACCTGGTCTAAGTGACATCCAGATGGGGACCTGAGTCACCATGTCAGGCTGAGGCCCAGAGGGGATCCAGAGTCAACATGTCCAGGTGAGGCTCACGTGTGGAACAGAGTATCCAGTTCATAATGGTCCACTGGTGAGGACCAGAGTCACCAGATCTGGGTGAGGCCCAGTTAGGATCAGAGTCACCAGTTCCAGGTGAGGCCAAGAAGGAGTCCACAGCAATCAGGTCCAGGTGGGGAACAAAGTCACCAGGAATGGATGACCCCAGATGGGGACCAGATTCACCAGGTCCAGGTGATTCCCATGTGGTGACCAGAGTTACGGGTTCCAGGTGAGGACCAGGTAAGGACCAGATTCACCAGGTCCAAGTGAGGCCCACGTGGGGACCTGTGTCACCAGGCATGGGTGAGGCCGAGGTGGCAACCCCACTCACCAGGTCCAGGTGAGGCGATCTTGCAGGCCATGCAGAGGAACCATGTCCCGATGATGCCCAGGTAGGGACTAGAGTTACCAGGTCCAGGTGAGGCCAACCTGCAGACCATGCAGTGGAACCATGTCCCGATGATGCCCAGGTAGGGACCAGAGTTAACAGGTCCAGGTGAGGCCAACCTGCAGGCCATTCAGTGGAACCATGTCCCGATGATGCCGAGGTAGGGATCAGAATCACCAGGTCCAATGAGACCCAGATGGAGCATATTCACTAGGTCCAGGTGAGGTCCAGTGGAGGACCAGAGTCACCAGATCTAGTTGAGGCCTAGAGGGGTACCAGAATCACCTGGTCCAGGTGACATCCAGATGGGGACCAGAGTCCCCAGGTCAGGATGAGGCCCAGAGAGGTTCCAGAGTCATCATGTCCAGGTGAGGCTCAGGTGTGGAACAGAGTCACCAGGTACCAAAGATGCCCAGGTGAGGACCAGAGTCACCAGGTCTGGGTAATGCGCAGATAGGATCAGAGTCACCAGTTCCAGGTGAGGCCAGGAAAGAGTCCACAGCAATCAGATCCAGGTGGGGAACAAAGTCACCAGGACTGGGTGAGGCCCAGATGGGGACCAGATTCACCAGGTCCAGGTGAGGCCCAGGTGGTGACCAGAGACCAAGGGTCTGGGAGACGACCAGGTAAGGACCAGATTCACCAGGTCCAAGAGGCCCACGAGGGGACCTGTGTCCCCAGGTTCGGGTGAGGCACAGGTGGCAACGACACTCACCAGGTCTAGGAGAGGCCATCCTTTACGCCATGCAGAGGAACCCTGTCCCGATGATGCCCATGTAGGAACCAGAGTTACCAGGTCCAGGTGATGCCAACCTGCAGGCCATGCAGAGGAACCATGTCCCGATGATGCCCAGGTAGGGACCAGAGTCACCAGGTCCAGAATCGGCGCAGGTGGGAGCATATTCACTAGGACCCTGTGAGGCCCAGATGCGGACCAGAGTCACCAGGTCTACTTGAGGCCTAGAGGGGTACCAGATTCACCTGGTCTAGGTGACATCCTGATGGGGACCAGAGTCACCATGTCAGCCTCCCCTGGACATGATGACTCTGGGCCAGGTCCTGGTGAGGCCCAGGTGGTACCAGAGACATGAGGTCCAGGTGAGGTCCCGATGGGAAACACAGTCACCAGGTCAGGTGAGGCCATGCTTAGGATCAGAGTCACCAGTTACAGGTGAGGCCCATGTGGAGCGACAGTCACCTGGTACAGGAGAGGCCAAAGTCAGGATCAGAGTTACCAGGTCAGGTCAGTCCCAGTGGGGAATAGAGTAACTATGTCCCCATGATGCCCAGGTAGAACCAGAGTCACTAGTTCCAGAAGAGGCGCAGGTGGGGAGCATGTTCACTAGGTCCCGGTGAGGCCCAGTTGAGGACCAGAGTCACCAGATCTGGTGGAGTCCTAGAGCAGTACCAGAAACACCTGGTCCTGGTGACATCCAGAAGGGGACCAGAGTCACCAGGTCAGGGTGAGGCCCAGAGAGGCCTAGAGTCATCATTTCCAGGGGAGGCTCAGGTGTGGAACAGAGTCACCAGGTACCAATGATGCCCAGGTGAGGACCAGAGTCACCAGGTATGGGTGACGCGCAGATAGGATCAGAGTCACCAGGTCCAGGTGAGGCCAAGAAAGACTCCACAGCAATCAGGTCCAGGTGGGGAACAAAGACACAAGGACTGGGTGAGCCCCAGATGGGGACCAGATTCACCAGGTCAAGGTGAGGCCCAGGTGGTGACCAGACTCCCCGGGTCTAGGAGAGGACCAGGTAATGTCCAGATTCACCAGGACCAAGAGACCCACGTGGGGATCTGAGTCACAAGGTATGGGTGAGGCCCAGGGGGCAACCCCACTCACCAGGTCCACGTGAGCCCAGCCTGCAGGCCAGAGTCACCAGATCCAGGTGAGGCCCTTGTGGGGACCGGAGTCACCAAGTAAATGTGAGTCTACAAGAACACTACAGTCACCAGGTCCATGTGTGGTTCATGTGGGAACGAGAGTCACGAGGTCCAGGTGAGAACCTGGTGGGGACCACAGTCACCAGGTCCAGATTGAGGCCTAGGTGGGGGGACCAGAGTCATCGGGACCAGTTGAGACCAAAGTGTGGAGCAAAGTTTTCATGTCCAGGTGACGCCCAAGTGGGGAACAGAGTAACCATGTCCCATTGATGCCAGATGGGAAAAGAGTCACAAGGTCCAGATAAGGCCTAAGTGAGGAGTAGATTCACCAGGTCCTGTTCAGGCCAGGTTTAGGACCAGTGTCCCCAGCTCCGGGTGAGTCCCAGAGGGGGACCAGAGTCACCCGGTTCTGGTGATATCCAGGTGGGGACCAGAGTCACCACGTCAGGGTGAGGCCCAGTGGGGGACGAGAATCACTAGGTACAGGTGAGGCCCCGATGTGGAACTAGAAACCAGGTGCCATGATGCCCATATGAGGACCTGAGTCACCAAGTCCAAGTGAGGTCCCTGTGGGAACCAGTGAACTCCTCCAGGTGAGGCCCAGGTGGGACCACAGTCACCAGGTCCAGGTGAGGCCCAGGTATATAAGAGAGTATCCAGGTCCCAATGATGCCCAGTTAAGGACCAGAGTCAACAGGTCCAGCAGAGTCCCAAAAATGGATCAGAGTCATTGTGTTCCAGGTGACGCCAGATGGAGACCACAGGAACCAGGTCCAGGAGAGCCGCATATGGGAACCAGAGCCACCAGAACCAGGTGAAGCCCAGGTGGGGACCAGAATCTCTAGTTGCAGATGAGGCCCAGGTGAGGACCAGAGTTACCAGCTACACGTGAGGCCCCGGGGGGGATCAGAGGCAACAGGTCCATGTGAGGCCGGCTTGGGGTCCATGGTCCACAGGTCTACTTGAGGCTCAGGTGTGGAACACAGTAAGCAGGTCCAAGTGAGTCCCTGGTGGTGACAAGAGTCACCACGTCCAGGTGAGCCCCAGGTGGGGACCAGGATCACCAGGTAGAGGGGAGGCCCTTGAAAGAACCAGAGTCAACAGTTCGAGGTAAGGCGCAGGTTGCAACCAGGGTCAACAGGTCCAAGTCAGGCCAAAGTGGGGTTCACAGTCACTAGGGCACAGTTACCGGGTCCCAATTTTGCCCAGTTGAGTACCATGGTCAACACGGCCAGGAGAGGCCCAGATAGGGACCAGAGTCCCCAAATCCAGGTAAGCCCATGTTGGGACCACAGTCACCAGATCCAGGATAGTCTCAGGTGCAGACCAGAATCACAAGGTCCAGGTGAGGTGCAGGTGGCAACCACACTCACCAGGTCCCGGTGAGGCCCTGATGGGGACCAGAGTCACGAGGTACATGAGAAGCTAGAAACTCTGCAGCCAGCAGGTCCCCATGATATGTCCATGTGGGAATGAGTATCACCAGTTACAGGTTACTACCAGGTTGGGCTTTGACTCACCATGTCCAGGTGAGACCCATGTGGGAACCAGTGTCACCATGTCCAGGTGTGGCCCAGGTGAAGACCAGAGTCAATAGGTCCAGCTGAGTCACTGTTAGTGAACAGTGTAACCATATCCTGATGCTACCCAGGTGGGTACCAGAGACACCAGGTCCTGGTGACGCCCAGGTGGGACCAGAGTCATGAGGTCCAGTTGAGGTCCAGTTGTGGAACACAGTCACCGGGTCCCAATTTTGCCCAGTTGAGGACCATGGTCAACAGGGCCAGGTGAGGCCCAGATGGGGACCGGAGTCCCCAAATCCAGGTGAATCCCAGGTGGGGACCACAGTCACCAGATCCACAGTAGTCTCACGTGCAGACCAGGATCATCAGGTCCAGGTGAGGTGCAGGTGGAAACCACACTCACCAGCTCCTGCTGAATAGAGTAACCATGTCCCGATGATGCCCAGGTAGAACCAGAGTCACCAGGTCCAGATGAGGCACAGGTGGGGAGCATGTTCACTAGGTCCCCGTAGGCCCAGTTGAGGACCAGAGTCACCAGGTCAAGTTGAGGCCTAGAGGGGTACCAGATTCACCTGGTCTAGGTGACATCCAGATGGAGACCAGAGTCACCATATCAGGCTGAGGCCCAGAGGGGATCCAGAGTCATCATATCCAGGTGACGCTCAGGTGTGTAACAAAGTATCCAGGTCATAATGGTCCACAGGTGAGGACCAGAGTCATCAGATCTGGGTGAGACCCAGTTACGATCAGAGTCACCAGTTCAAGGTGAGGCCAAGAAGGAGTCCACAGCAATCAGGCCCAGGTGGGGAACTAAGTCACCAGGACTGGGTGAGGCCCAGAGGGGGACCAGATTCACCAGGCCCAGGTGATTCCCAGGTGGTGACCAGAGTTACAAGTTCCGGGTGAGGACAAGGTAAGGACCAGATTCACCAGGTCCAAGTGAGGCCCACGTGGGACCTGTGTCACCAGGTATGGGTGAGGCAAGGTGGCAACCCCACTCACCAGGTCCAGGTGAGGGCAACCTGCAGGCCATGCAGAGGAACCTAGTCCCGATGATGCCCAGGTTGGGACTAGAGTTACCAGGTCCAGGTGAGGACAACCTACAGGCCATGCAGTGGAACCATGTCCCGATGATGCCCAGGTAGGGACCAGAGTTACGAGGTCCAGGTGAGGCCAACCTGCAGGTCATGCAGTGGAGACATGTCCCGATGACGCCCAGGAAGGGACAGAGTAACCATGTCCAAATGAGCCCCAGATGGAATGTATTCACTATGTCCAGGTGAGGCCCAGTTGAGGACCAGAGTCACCAGATCTGGATGAGGCCTAGAGGGGTACCAGAATCACCTGGTCCAGGTGACATACAGATGGGGATCAGAATCACCAGGTCAGGGTGAGGCCCAGAGAGGCTCCAGAGTCATCATGTTCAGGTGAGGCTCAGGTCTGGAACACAGTGTCCAGGTCATAATGGTCCATATGTGAGGACCAGAGTGACCAGATCTGGTGACGCGCAGATAGAATCAGAGTCACCAGTTCCAGGTGAGGCCAAGAAAGAGTCCACAGCAATCAGGTCCAGGTGGGGAACACAGTCACCAGGACTGGGTGAGGCCCAGCTGGGGACCAGATTCAACACGTCCAGGTGAGGCCCAGGTGGTGTCCAGAGTCCCCGGGTCTGGGAGTGGACCAGGTAAGGACCAGATTCACCAGGTCCAAGAGGCCCACGTGGGGAACTGAATCACCAGGTATGGGGTGGCAACCCCACTCACCAGGTCCAGGTGAGGCCAACCTTCAGGCCAGAGTCACCAGATCCACGTGAGGCCCTAGTGGGGACCGGAGTCACCAGGTAAATGTCCGTCTACAAGAACAC
Organism: Canis lupus familiaris; assembly: GCF_011100685.1. Taxonomy (NCBI): domain Eukaryota; kingdom Metazoa; phylum Chordata; class Mammalia; order Carnivora; family Canidae; genus Canis; species Canis lupus. The sequence continues at coordinate 27,976 of NW_023330755.1, read as the reverse complement.
CACAGTCCAGGTCCAGGTGTGGTTCATGTGGGAACGAGAGTCACCAGGTCCAGGTGAGAACCAGGTGGGGACCAGAGTCACCAGGTCCAGATAGAGGCCTAGGTGGGGGGACCAGAGTCATCAGGACCAGTTGAGGTCAAAGTGTGGAGCAAAGTTATCATGTCCAGGTGAGTCCCAGGTGGGGAACAGAGTAACCATGTCCCATTGATGCCAGGTGGGAAAAGAGTCACAAGGTCCCGGTGAGGCGCAGGTGGCAAAAGGATTCACCAAGTCCAGGTGAGGCCCAGGTGGCGACCAGTCACCAGATCCATGTGCGGACCAGCTAAGGACCAGATTCACTAGGCCCAAGTGAAGCCCAAGGGGTGACCAGATATACCAGGTAAGGGTGAGGCCCAGAAGGGGAACCAGAGTAACCAGTTTAGTTTGAGGCCCAGAATGGGACCAGAGGTCCCTGGTCAAAGAGAGGCCCAGGTGTGGAATAGAGAATCCAGGTCCCAATGACGCCCAGGTGAGGACCAGAGTCACCAGGTCTGGGTAATGCGCAGATAGGATCAGAGTCACCAGTTCCAGGTGAGGCCAAGAAAGAGTCCACAGCAATCAGATCCAGGTGGGGAACAAAGTCACCAGGACTGGGTGAGGCCCAGATGGGGACCAGATTGACCAGGTCCAGGTGAGGCCCAGGTGGTGACCAGAGACCACGGGTCTGGGAGATGACCAGGTAAGGACCAGATTCACCAGGTCCAAGAGGCCCACGAGGGGACCTGTGTCCCCAGGTACGGGCGAGGCACAGGTGGCAACCACACTCACCAGGTCCAGGAGAGGCCATCCTTCGAGCCATGCAGAGGAACCCTGTCCCGATGATGCCCATGTAGGAACCAGAGTTACCAGGTCCAGGTGAGGCCAACCTGCAGGCCATGCAGTGGAACCATGCCCTGATGATGTCCAGGTAGGGACCAGGGTTACCAGGTCCAGGTGAGGCCAACCTGCAGGCGATGCAGTGGAACCGTGTCCCGATGATGCCCAGGTAGGGACCAGAATCACCAGGTCCAATGAGGCCCAGATGGAGCATATTCACTAGGTCCAGGTGTGGTCCAGTGTAGGACCAGAGTCACCAGACCCTGTTGAGGCCTAGAGGGGTACAAGAATCACCTGGTCCAGGTGACATCCAGATGGGGACCAGAGTCACCAGGTCAGGATGAGGCCCAGAGAGGTTCCAGAGTCATCATGTCCAGGTGAGGCTCAGGTGTGGAACAGAGTCACCAGTAACCAAAGATGCCCAGGTGAGGACCAGAGTCACCAGGTCTGGGTGACGGGCAGATAGGATCAGAGTCACCTGTTCCAGGTGAGGCCAAAAAAGAGTCCACAGCAATCAGGCCCAGGTGGGGAACAAAGTCACCAGACAGCGTGAGGCCCAGATGGGGACCAGATTCACCAGGCCCAGGTTATTCCCAGGTGGTGACCAGACATACCAGTTCCGGGTGACGACCAGGTAAGGACCAGATTCACCAGGTCCAAATGAGGCCCACGAGGGGACCTGAGTCACCTGGTATTGGTGAGGTCAGGTGGCAAGGCACCCCAGGTCCAGGTGAGGCCAACCTGCAGGCCATGCAGAGGAACCATGTCCCGATGATACCCAGGTAAGGACGAGAGTTACAACATCCAGGTGAGGCCAACCTGCAGGCAATGCAGTGGAACCATGTCCCGTTGATGCCCAGTTAGGGACTAGAGTCACCAGGTCAGGGAGAGGCCCAGAGAGGTTCCAGAGTCATCATGTCCAGGTGAGGCTCAGGTGAGGAACAGAGTCACCAGGTACCAATGATGCCCAGGTGAGGGCCAGAGTCACCAGATCTGGGTGACGCGCAGATAGGTTCAGAGTCACCAGTTCCAGGTGAGGCCAAGAAAGAGTCCACAGCAATCAGGTCCAGGTGGGGAACAAAGTCACCAGGACTGAGTGAGGCCTAGATGGGGACCAGATTCACCACATCAGGGTGAGGCCGAGTGGGACGAGAATCACTAGGTCCATGTGAGGCCCCGATGTGGAAGTGAGAAACAGGTCCCATGATGCCCATATGAGGATCTGAGTCACCAGGTCCAGGTGAGCTCCCTGTGGGAACCAGTCACCTCGTCCAGGTGAGGCTCAGGTGGGACCACAGTCACCGGTCCAGGTGAGACCCAGGTATATAACAGAGTATCCAGCTCCCAGTGATGCCCAAGTAAGGACCAGAGTCAACAGGTACAAGAGAGGCCCAAATATTGTTTAGAGTCATTGTGTTCCAAGTGAGGCCAGATGGAGACCACAGGAACCAGGTCCAGGAGAGCCCCATATGGGAACCAGAGCCACCAGATCCAGGTGAGGTCCAGGTGGGACCACAGTCACAAGGTCCAGGTGAGGCACAGGTGGCAACAGGATTCACCAAGTCCAGGTGAGGCCCAGGTGGCGACCAGTCACCAGATCCATTTGCGGTCCAGCTAAGGACCAGATTCACCAGACCCTAGTGAAGCCCAAGGGGTGACCAGAGTCACCAATTAAGGGTGAGGCCCACAGTAGAACCAGAGTAACCAGTTTAGTTTGAGGCCCAGAATGGGACCAGAAGTCCCTGGTCAATGTGAGGCACAGGTGTGGAATAGAGTATCCAGGGTGAGGATCATTGGGTCCATCACTCAATGATGCCTGGGTGAGGACCAGAGGCACTAGGGCCATGCAGGCCCAGATGGGGAACAGAATCACTCCGTCCTGGTGAGGCATAGAATAAGATCACAGTCAGCAGTATCAGGTGTGCCCCTTGTGGGAACCAGAGCCACTCTATCCAGCTGAGTCCCAGGTACATGTGAGGCACACGTGAGGACCAGATTCATCAGGTCGAATTGAGGCATAGCTAGGGACAAGAGTCACCAGGTCTGGGTGCGGCCTAGTTGGGGCAAGATTCAGCAGTTCTGAGTTAGGTCAAAGTGGGGATGAGAGACACCAAGTCCAGGTGAGGCCAAACTGAGTACCAGAGTCACCAGATCCATGTGAGGTCCATGTTTGAAAGAAAGTCACCAGGTCCGGGAGAGGTCCAGGTGGGGACCAGAGTCACCAGTTCCAGATGAGGCCAAGAAGGAGTCCACAGAAATCAGGTCCAGGTGGGGAACAAAGTCACCAGGACTGGGTGAGGCCTAGATGGGGACCAGATACACAAGATCCAGGTGATATCCAGGTGGTGACCAGACTACCAGTTCCGGGTGAGGACCAGGTAAGGACAAGATTCACCAGGTCCAAGTGAGGCCCACGTGGGGACCTGTGTCACCAGGCATAGGTGAGGCCCAGGTGGCAACCCCACTGACCAGGTCCAGGTGAGGCCAACCTGCAGGCCGTGCAGAGGAACCATGTCCCGATGATGACCATGTAGGGACCAGACTTACCAGGTCCAAGTGAGGCCAACCTGCAGGCCATGCAGTGGAACCATGTCCCGATGATGCCCAGGTAGGGACCAGAGTCACCAGGTCCAAAAGAGGCCCAGATGGTGCATATTCACTAGGTCCAAGTGAGGCCCAGTTGAGGACCAGAGTCACCAGATCTGGTTGAGGCCTAGAAGGGTACCAGAATCACCTCGTCCAGGTGACATCCAGATGGGGACCACAGTCACCAGGTCAGGGTTGTCCGAGAGAGGTTCCAGAGTCATCATGTCCAGGTGAGGCTCAGGTGTGGAACAGAGTCACCAGGTCCCAATGATGCTCAGGTGATGACCAGAGTCACCAGGTCTGGGTGACGCGCAGATAGGATCAGAGTCACCAGATCTTGTTGAGGCCTAGAGGGGTAACAGATTCACCAGGTCCAGGTGAGGCACAGGTGGTGACCAGAGTCCCCGTTCTGGGAAAGGGCCAGGTAAGGACCAGATTCACTAGGTCCAAGAGGCCCACGTGGACCTGAGTCACCAGGTATGGGTGAGGCCCAGGTGGCAATAACACTCACCAGGTCCATGTGAGGCCAACCTGCAGGCCATGCAGAGGAACCATATCCCGGTGATGCTCAAGTAGGGATCAGATTTACCAGGTCCAGTTGAGGCCAATCTGCAGGCAATGCAGTGGAAACATATCCCGATGATGCCCAGGTAGGGACCAGAGTCACCAGGTCCATATAAGGCCCAGATGGAGCATATTCACTAGGTCCAGGTGAGGCCCAGTTGAGGACCAGTTTCACCATATCTACTTGAGTCTTAGAAGGGTACCAGAATCACCTGGTCCAGGTGATGTCCAGATGGGGACGAGAGTCACCAGGTCAGGGGGAGGCCCAGAGTGGTTCCAGAGTCATCGGGTCCAGGTGAGGCTCAGGTGTGGAAGAGAGTCACCAGGTACCAAAGATGCCCAGGTGAGGACCAGAGTCACCAGATCTGGGTGAGGCGCAGATAGGATCAGAGTCACCAGTTGCAGGTGAGGCCAAGAAAGAGTTCACAGCAATCAGGTCCAGGTGGGGAACAAAGTCACCAGACCAGGGTGAGACCCAGATGGGGACCAGATTCACCATGTCCAGGTGAGGCCCAGGTGGGGATAGAGTCCCCGGGTATCGGAAAGGACCAGGTAACGACCAGATTCACCAGGTCCAAGAGGCTCACGTGGGGACTTGAGTCACCAGCTATGTGTGAGGCCTAGGTGGCAAACCCTCTCACCAGGTCTAGGTGAGGCCAACTGGCGGGCCAGAGTCACCAGATCCAGGTGAAGCCCTAGTGGGGACTGGAGTCACCAGGTACATGTGAGTATACAAGAACACCACAGTCACCAGGTCCAGGTGTGGTTCATCTGGTGAAGTGAAGCACAAAGGGTGACCAGAGTTACCAGGTAAGGGTGAGGCCCAAAGGGGAACCAGTAACTAGTTTAGTTTGAGTCCCAGAATGGGACGAGAGGTCCATAGTCAATGTGAGGCACAGGTGTGGAATAGAGTATCCAGGTCCTAATGATTCCTGGGTGAGGACCAGAGTCACTAGGGCCATGCAGGCCCAGATGGGAACAGAATCGCTAGGACCAGGTGAGGCATAGAATAAGACCACAGTCAGCTATATCAGGTGAGCCCCTTGTGGGAACCAAGCCACTCTATCAAGCTGAGTCCCAGGTCCATGTGAGGCCCACGTGAGGAGCAGATTCATCAGGTCGAATTGAGGCATAGCTGGGGACAAGAGTCACCAAGTCTGGGTGCGGCCGAGGTGGGGCAAGATTCAGCAGTTCTGAGTTAGGTCAAAGTGGGGACGAGAGATGCCAGATCCAGATGAGGCCAAACTGAGGACCAGAGTCACCAGATGCAGGTCAGGTCCAGGTGTGGACCAGAGTCAGAAGATCCAGGTGAAGTCCAGGTGGGGACCAGAGTCACCAGATCCAGGTGAAGCCCAGGTAGGGACCAGAGTCGCTAGGTCCAGATGAGACCCAGATGAGGACCAGAGTTACCAGGTACACGTGAAGCCCCGGTGGGGATCAGAGGCAACATGTCCATGTGAGGCTGGCTTGGGGACCATGGTCAACAGGTCTACTTGAGGCCCAGGTGTGGAACACCGTAAGCAGGTCCAGGTGAGTTCCCGGTGGTGACAAGAGTCACCAGGTCCAGGTCAGGCCCATGTGGGCACCAGGATCACCACGTCCAGGGGAGGCCCTTGAAAGTACCAGAGTCAACAGTTCGAGGTCAGGCGCAGGTGGCAACCATGGTCAGGAGGTCCAAGTCAGGCCAAAGTGGGGTTCACAGTCACTAGGGCACGGTGACACCCAGAGGGGGACCAGAGTCACTTGATCCAGGTGAGGTCCAGTTGTGGATCACAGTCACCGGGTCCCAATTTTGCCCAGTTGAGGACCATGGTCAACAGGGCCAGGTGAGGCTCAGATGGGAACGAGAGCCCAAAATCAAGGTGAAGCCAAGGTGGGGACCACAGTCACCAGATCCAGGGTAGTCTCAGGGGCAGACCAGAATCACCAGGTCCAGGTGAGGTGCAGGTGGCAACCACACACAACAGGTACCGGTGAGGCCCTGGTGGGGACCAGAGTCACGAGGTACATGAGAAGCTAGAAACACTGCAGCCACCAGATCCACATGATGTCCATGTGGGAACGCGAATCACCAGTTACAGGTGAGGATCAGGCAGGGATCTGAATCACATGTCCACGTGAGACCCAAGAAGGAACCAGTGCCACCATGTCCAGGTGTGGCCCAGGTGAAGACCAGAGTTAATAGGTCCGGCTGGGTCACTGTTAGTGAAGAGTGTAACCATATCCTGATGCTACCCAGGTGGGTACCAGAGACACCAGGTCCTGGTGAGGCCCAGGTGGGACCAGAGACATGAGGTCCAGGTGAGGTCCCGATGGGAACCACAGACACCAGGTCAGGTGAGGCCATGCTTAGGATCAGAGTCACCAGTTACAGGTGAGGCCCAGGTGGAGCCAGAGTCACCAAGTAGAGAAGATGCCAAAGTCCGGACCAGAGTTACCAGGATCAGGAGAGTCCCAGTGGGGAATAGAGTAACCATGTCCCGATGATGCCCAGGTAGAACCCGAGTCACCAAGTACAGATGAGGCGCAGGTGGGGAGTATATTCACTAGGTCCCGGTGAGGCCCAGTTGAGGACCAGGTTCCCCCAGTCTAGTTGAGTCCTAGAGGGGTACCAGATTCACCTGGTCTAGGTGACATCCAGATGGGGACCAGAGTCACCAGGTCAGGGTGAGGCCCAGAGGGGATGCAGAGTCATCATGTCCAGGTGAGGCTCAGGTGTGGAACAAAGTATCCAGGTCGTATTGGTCCACAGGTGAGGACAAGAATCAACAGATCTGGGTGAGGTCCAGTTAGGATCAGAGTCAGCAGTTCCAGGTGAGGAGAAGAAGGAGTCCACAGCAATCAGGTCCAGGTTGGGAACAAAGTCACCAAGACTAGGTGGGGCCCAGATGGGGACCAGATTCACCAGGTCCAGGTGATTCCCAGGTGGTGACCAGAGTTACCAGTTCCAAGTGAAGACCAGGTAAGGACCAGATTCACCAGGTCCAAGTTAGGGCCACGTGGGGACTTGTGTCTCCATGTATGGGTGAGGCCCAGGTGTAAATCCCACTCACCAGGTCCACGTGAGGCCAACGTGCAGGCCATGCAGTGGAACCATGTACCGATGATGCCCACGTAGGGACAAGACTTACCAGGTCCAGGTGAGGCCAACCTGCAGGCCATGCTGTGGAACCATGTCCCGATGATGCCCAGGTAGGGAACAGAGTTACCAGGTCCAGGTGAGGCCAATATGCAGGCCATGCAGTGGAACCATGTCCCGATGATGCCCAGGTAGGGAACAGAGTTACCAGGTCCAGGTGAGGCCAATATGCAGGCCATGCAGTGGAACAATGTCCCGATGATGCCCAGGTAGGGAACAGAGTCACCAGGTCCAAATGAGGCCCAGATGGAGCATATTCACCTGGTCCAGTGAGGCCCAGTTGAGGACCACTGTCACCATATCTGGTTGAGGCTTAGAGGGGTACCAGAATCACCTCGTACAGGGGACATCCAGATAGGGATCAGAGGCATCAGGTCAGGGAGAGGTCCAGAGTGGTTCCAGAGTCATCATGTCCAGGTTAGGCTCAGGCGTGGAACAGAGTCACCAGGTACCAATGATGCCCAGGTGAGGCCGAGAGTCACCAGATCTGGGTGACGCGAAGATAGGATCAGAGTCACCAGTTCCAGGTGAGGCCAAGAAAGAGTCCACAGCAATCAGGTCCAGGTGGGGAACAAAGTCACCAGGACTGGGTGAGGCACAGATGGGGACCAGATTCACCAGGTTCAGGTGAGGCCCAGGTGGTGACCAGAGTCCCCGGGTCTGGGACAGGACCAGGTAAGGACCAGATTCACCAGGTCCAAGAGGCCCACGAGGGGAATTGAGTCACCAGCTATGTGTGAGCCCAGGTGGCAACCCCACTCACAAGTTCAAGTTGAGGCCAACCTGCAGGCCATGCTGAGGAACCATGTCCCGATGATGCCCAGGTTGGGACCAGAGTTACCAGGTTCATGTGAGGCCAACCTGCAGGCCATGCAGTGGAACCATGTCCCGATGATGCCCAGGTAGGTACCAGAGTCACCAGGTCCAAATTAGGCCCAGATGGAGCATATTCACTAGGTTCAGGTGAGGCCCAGTTGAGGACCAGAGGCACCAGAACTGGTTGAGGCCTAGAGGGGTACCAGAATCACCTGGTCCAGTGACATCCAGATGGGGATCAGAGTCACCAGGTCAGGGTGAGTCCCAGCCAGGTTCCAGAGTCATCATGTCCAGGTGAGGCTCAGGTTCGAACAGAGTCACCAGGTACCAATGATGCCCAGGTTAGGACCAGGGTCACCAGGTCTGAGTGACGCGCAGATAGGATCAGAGTCACCAGATCCAGGTAAGGCCCTAGTGGGGACCGGAGACACCAGGTAAATGTGAGACACAAGAACACCACAGTAATCAGGTCCAGGTGTGTTTCATGAGGGAATGAGAGTCACAGGTCCAGGTGAGACCCAGGTGGGGACCACAGTCACCAGGTCCAGATTGAGGTCTAGATGGGGGGACCAGATTCATCAGGATCAGTTGAGGCCAAAGTGTGGAGCAAAGTTATCATGTCCAGGTGAGGCCCAGGTGGGGAACAGAGTAACCATGTCCAATTGATGCCAGGTGGGAAAAGAGTCAGAAGGTCTAGAAGAGGCCTAAGTGAGGAGTAGATTCACCAGCTCCTGTTGAGGCCCAGTTGAGTGCCAGTGTCCCCAGCTCCGGGTGAGTCCCAGAGGGGGACCAGTGTTACCCGGTTCTGGTGATATGCAGGTGGGGACCAGAGTCACCACGTCAGAGTGAGGCCCAGAGTGGGACGAGAATCACTAGGTCCAGGGAAGGCCCCGATGTGGAACTGAGAAAAAAGGTCCCATAATGCCCATATGGGGATCTGAGTCACCAGGTCCAGGTGAGGTCCCTGTGGGAACCAGTCACCTCATCCAGGTGAGGCCCAGGTGGGACCACAGTCACCAGGTCCAGGAGAGGCCCAGGTATATAAGAGTGTACCCAGTTCCCAATGATGCCCATGTAAGTACCAGAGTCAACAGGTCCAGGAGAGGCCCAAATATGAAACAGAGTCATTGTGTTCCAGGTGAGGCCAGATGGAGACCACAGGAACCAGGTCCAGGAGAGCCGCATATGGGAACCAGAGCCACCAGATCCAGGTGAGGTCCAGGTGGGACCACAGTCACAAGGTCCCGGTGATGCGCAGGTGGCAACAGGATTCACCAAGTCCAGGAGAGGCCCAGGAGGCGACCAGTCACCAGATCCAGGTTCGGACCATCTAAGGACCAGATTCACCAGGCCCAAGTGAAGCCCAAGGGGTGACCAGAGTCACCAGGTAAGGGTGAGACCCAGAGTGGTAACCAGAGTAACCAGTTTAGTTTGAGGTCCAGAATGGGACCAGAGGTGCCTGGTCAAAGTGAGGCCCAGGTGTTGAATAGAGTATCCAGGTCCCAATGATGGCTGAGTGAGGACCAGAGTCACTAGGCCCATGCAGGCCCTGATGGGGAACAGAATCACTAGGTCCTGGTCAGGCATAGAATAAGACCACAGTCAGCAGTATCCGGTGAGCCCCTTGTGGGAACCAGAGCCACTCTATCCAGCTGATTCCCAGGTCCATGGGAGGCCCACGTGAGTAACTTATTCATCAGGTCGAAATGAGACATAGCTGGGGACAAGAGTCACGAGGACTGGATGCGGCCTAGGTGGGGTAAGATTCAGCAGTTCTGAGTTAGGTCAAAGTGGGGACGAGAGACACCAGGTCCAGGTGTGGCCAAACTGAGGACCAGAGTCACCATATCCAGTTGAGGTCCATGTTGGAAAGAGAGTCACCAGGTCCAGGAGAGGTCCAGGTGTGACTAGAGTCCCCACATCCAGGTGAAGCCCAGGTGGGGATCAGAGTCACTAGGTCCAGATGAGGCCCAGGTGAGGACCAGAGTTATCAGGTACACGTGAGGACCCGGTGGGGATCAGAGGCCACAGGTCCATGTGAGGCCGGCTTGGGGACCATGGTCAACAGATCTACTTGAGGCCCAGGTGTGGGCCACAGTAAGCAGGTACAGGTGAGTCCCCAGTGGTGACAAGAGTGACCACGTCCAGGTGAGGCCCAGGTGGGGACCAGGATCATCAGGTCCCGGGGAGGCCCTTGAAAGAACCAGAGTCAACAGTTCGAGGTCAGGCGCAGGTGGCAACCAGGGTCAGGAGGTCCAAGTCAGGCCAAAGTGGGGTTCACAGTCACTAGGGCACGGTGAGATCCAGAGGGGGACCAGAGTCACCTGGTCCAGGTGAGGCCCAGTTGAGGACCAGTTTCACCATATCTGGTTCGGCTTAGAAGGGTACCAGAATCACCTGATCGCGGTGATATCCAGATGGGGACCAGAGTCACCAGGTCAGGGTGAGGCCCAGAGTGGTTCCAGAGTCATCGCGTCCAGGTGAGGCTCAGGTGTGGAACAGAATCTCCAGGTACCAATGATGCCCAGGTGAGGACCAGAGTCAACAGATCTGGGTGACACGCAGATAGGATCAGAGTCACCAGTTCCAGGTGACTGAGAAGAAGAAGAAGGCGTCTACTAAATCAGGTCCAGGTGGTGAAGAAAGTCACCAGGACTTGGTGAGGCCCAGATTTGGACCAGATTCACCAGGTCCAGGTTATTCCCAGGTGGTGACCAGAGTCCTCGGGGCTGGGAGAGGACCAGCTAAGGACCAGATTCAACAGGTCCAAATGAGGCCCACGTGGGGACCTGAGTCACCAGGTATGTGTGAGGCCCAGGTGGCAACCCCACTCCCCAGGTCCAGGTGAGGCCAACCAGCAGGCTAGAGTCACCAGATGCAGGTGAGGTCCAGGAGGGGACCAGAGTCACCAAATCCAGGTGAGGTCCATGTTCAAAGAGAGTCACCAGGTCCAGGAAAGGTCCAGGTGGGGACCAGAGTCACCAGATCCAGGTGAAGCCCAGGTGGGGACCAGAGTCACTAGGTCCAGATGAGGTCAAGGTTGGGACAAGAGATACCAGGTACAAGGGAGGCCCCGGTGGGGAGCAGTGGCAACAGGTCCATGTGAGGCCGGCCTGGGGACCATGGTCAACAGGTCTACTTGAGGCCCAGGTGTGGAACACAGTAAGCAGGTCCAGGTGAGTCCCCGGTGGTGACAAGTGTCACCACGTCCAGGTGAGGCCCAGGTGGGGACCAGGATCACCAGGTCCAGGGGAGGCCATTGAAAGAACCAGAGTCAACAGTTCGAGGTCAGTCGCAGGTGGCAACCAGGGTCAGCAGGTCCAAGACAGGCCAAAGTGGGGTTCACAGTCACTAGGGCACGGTGAGACCCAGAGGGGGACCAGAGTCACCTGGTCCAGGTGAGGTCCAGTTGTGGAACACAGTCACCGGGTCCCAATTTTGTCCAGTTGAGGACCATGGTCAACAGGGCCAGGTGAGGCCCAGATGCGGATTGGAGTCCCCAAATCCAGGTGAAGACCAGGTGGGGACCACAGTCAACAGATCCAGGATAGTCTCAGGTGCAGACCAGATTCACCAGGTCCTGGTGAGTTGCAGGTGGCAACCACACTCACCAGATCCCGGTGAGGCCCTGGTGCGGACCAGAGTCACGAGGTACATGAGAAGCTAGAAACAATGCAGCCACCAGTTCCACGTGATGTCCACGTGGGAACGAGAATCTCCAGTTACACGTGAGAACCTGGTGGGGATCCGACTCACCATGTCCAGGTGAGACCCAGGTGGGAACCAGTGTCACCATGTCCAGGTGTGGCCCAGGTGAAGACCAGAGTTAATAGGTCCAGCTGGGTCACTGTTAGTGAACAGTGTAACCATATACTGATGCTACACCGATGGGTACCAGATACACCAGGTACTGGTGAGGCCCAGGTGGAACCAGAGACATGAGGTCCAGGTGAGGTCCCGATGGGAACCACAGTCACCAGGTCAGGTGAGGCCATGCTTAGGATCAGAGTAACCAGTTACAGGTGAGGTCCAGGAGGAGCCAGAGTCACCTGGTACAGAAGAGGCCAAAGTCAGGACATGAGTTACCAGGATCAGTTCAGTCCCAGTGGTGAATAGAGTAACCATTTCCTGATGATGCCCTGGTAAAACCAGAGTCACCAGGTCCAGATGAGGCGCAGGTGGGGAGTATGTTCACTATGTCCCAGTGAGGCCCAGATGAGGACTAGAGTCACCAGGTCAAGTTGAAGCCTAGAAGGGTACCAGATTCACCTGGTCTAGGTGACATCCAGATGGGGACCAGAGTCACCATGTCAGGCTGAGGCCCAGAGGGGATCCAGAGTCATCAAGTCCAGGTGAGGCTCAGGTGTGGAACAGAGTATCCAGGTCATAAAATCCACAGGTGAGTACCAGAGTCAGCAGATCTGGGTGAGGTCAAGTTAGGATCACAGTCACCAGTTCCAGGTGAGGCCAAGAAGGAGTCCACAGCAATCAGGTCCAGGTTGGGAACAAAGTCACCAAGACTGGGTGAGGCCCAGATGGGGACCAGATTCACCAGGTCCAGGTGATTCCCAGGTGGTGACCAGAGTTACCAGTTCCAGGTGAGCAACAGGTAAGGATCAGATTCACCAGGTCCAAGTGAGGCCCACGTGGGGACTTGTGTCTCCAGGTATGGGTGAGGTCCAGGTGGAAATCCCAATCACCAGGTCCAGGTGAGGCCAACGTGCAGGCCATGCAGAGGAACCATGTCCCAATGATGCCCACGTAGGGACCAAACTTACCTGGTCCAGGTGAGGCCAACCTTTGGGACCTGCTGAGGAAACGTGTCCCGATGATGCCCATGTAGGGACCAGAGACACCAGGTCCAAATGAGGCCCAGATGGAGCATATTCACTAGGTCCAGGTGAGGCCCAGTTGAGGACCAGAATCACCAGATCTGGTTGAGCCGTAGAGGCATACCAGAATCACCTGGTCCAGGTGACATCCAGATGGGGACCAGAGTCACCAGGTCAGAGTGAGGCCCAGAGAGGTTCAAGAGTCATCATGTTCAGGAGAGGCTCAGGTGTGGAACAGAGTCACCACGTACCAAGGATGCCCAGGTGAGGACCAGAGTCACCAGGTCTGGGTGACGCCCAGATAGGATCAGAGTCACCAGTTCCAGGTGAGGCCAAGAAAAAGTCCACAGCAATCAGGTCCAGGTGGAGAACAAAGTCACCAGGACTGGGTGTGGCCCAGGTGGGGACCAGATTCACCAGGTCCAGGTGAGGCCCAGGTGGTAACCAGAGTCCCCGGGTATGAGGGAGGACCAGGTAAGGACCAGATTCACCACGTCCAAGAGGTCCACGTGGGGACCTGAGTCACCAGGTATGGGTGAGGCCCAGGTGGCAACCCCACTCACCAGGTCCAGGTGAGGCCAACCAGCAGGCCAGAGTTACCAAATCCAGGAGAGGCCCTAGTGAGGACCAGAGTCACCAGGTAAAAGTGAGTCTACAAGAACACCACAATCACCAGGTCCAGGTGTGATTCATGTGGGAACGAGAGTCACCAGGTCCAGGTAGGCCAAACTGAGGACCAGAGTCACCAGATCCAGGTGAGGTCTATGTTGGAAAGGAGTCACCAGGTCCAGGAGAGGTCCAGGTGGGGACCAGAGTCACCAGATCCAGGTGAAGTCCAGGTGGGGACCAGAGTCACCAGATCCAGGTAAAGCCCAGGTGGGGACCAGAGTCACTAAGTCCAGATGAGGTCAAGGTGGGGACCAGAGATACCAGGTACAAGTGAGGCCCCGGTGGGGAGCAGTGTCAACAGGTCCATGTGAGGCCGTCCTGGGGAACATGGTCAACAGGTCTACTTGAGGCCCAGGTGTGGAACACAGTAAGCAGGTCCAGGAGAGTCCCCGATGGTGACAATGTCACCACGTCCAAGTGAGACCCAGGTGGGGACCAGGATGACCAGGTCGAGGGGAAGCCTTTGAAAAACCAGAGTCTACAGTTTGAGGTCAGGCGCAGGAGGCAACCAGTATCAGCAGGACCAAGACAGGCCATAGAGGGGGTTCACAGTCACTAGGGAACCGTGAGACCCAGAGGGGGACCAGAGTCACCTGGTCCAGGTGAGGTCCAGTTGTGGAACACAGTCACCGGGTTCCAATTTTGCTCAGTTGAGGACCATGGTCAACAGGGCCAGGTGAAGCCCAGATGGAGACCGGAGTCCCCAAATCCAAGTGAAGCTCAGGTGGGGACCAGAGTCACCAGATCCTGGGTAGTCTCAGGTGTAGACCAGAATCACCAGGTCCAGGTGAGGTGCAGGAGGCAACCACACTCACCAGGTCCCGGTGAGGCCCTGGTGGAGACCAGAGTCACGATGTATATGAGAAGCTAGAAACACTGCAGCCACAAGGTCCACATTATGTCCATGTGGGAATGAAAATCACCAGTTACAGGTGAGGACCAGGTGGGGATCCGACTCACCATGTCCAGGTGAGTCCCAGGTGGGAACGAGTGTCACCATGTCCAGGTGTGGCCCAGGTGAAGACCAGAGTTAATAGGTCCGGCTGGGTCACTGTTAGTGAACAGTGTAAACATATCCTGATGCTACCCAGGTGGGAACCACAGAAACCAGGTCCTGGTGACTCCCAGGAGGGCCCAGAGACATGAGGTCCAGAAGTGGTCCCGATGGGAACCACAGTCACCAGGTCAGGTGAGGGCATGCTTAGGATCAGAGTCACCAGTTACATGTGAGGCCCCTGTTGAGCCAGAGTCACCTGGTACAGAAGAGGCCAAAGTCAGGACCATAGTTACCAGGATCAGGTCAGTCCCAGTGGGGAATAGAGTAACCATGCCCCGATGATACCCAGGTAGAACCAGAGTCACCAGGTCCAGATGAGGCGCAGGTGGGGAGCATATTCACTCGGACCCAGTGAGGTCCAGTTGCAGACCAGAGTCACGAGGTCTAGTTGAGGCCTAGAGGGGTACCAGATTCACCTGGTCTAGGTGACATCCAGATGGGGAGCAGAGTCACCATGTCAGGGTGAGGCCCATAGGGGATCCAGAGTCATCATGTCCAAGTGAGGCTCAGGAGTGGAACGGAGTATCTAGATCATAATGGTCCACACGTGAGGACCAAAGTCACCAGATCTGGGTGAGGCCAAGTTAGGATCACACTCACCACTTCCAGGTGAAACCAAGAATGTGTCCACAGCAATCAGGTCCAGGTGGGGAACAAAGTCACCAGGACTGTGTGAGGCCCACATGGGGACCAGATTCACAAGGTCCCAGGTGATTCCCAGGTGGTGACCAGAGTTACCAGTTCCAGGTGAGGACCAGGTAAGGACCAGATTCACCAGGTCCAAGTGAGGCCCACGTGGGTGCATGGGTCACCAGGTACAGGGGAGGAATAGCTGGGGACAAGAGTCACCAGATCTGGGTTCGGCCTAGGTGGCTCAGGTGGAAACCCCAATCACCAGGTCCAGGTGAGGCCAACCCTTGGGCCAATGCAGAG
Source organism: Canis lupus familiaris (assembly GCF_011100685.1). Lineage (NCBI taxonomy): Eukaryota > Metazoa > Chordata > Mammalia > Carnivora > Canidae > Canis > Canis lupus. The sequence continues at coordinate 12,525 of NW_023330755.1, read as the reverse complement.
GAACCGTGTCCCGATGATGCCCATGCAGGACCAGAGTTACCGGCTCCTGGTGATTCCAACCTGTCGGCCATGCTGTGTAACCATGTCCCGATGATGCCCAGGGAGGGACCAAAGTCACCAGGGTTCCAAATGAGGCCCAGATGGAGCATATTCACTAGGTCCCGTTGCGGCCCAGTTGAGGACCAGAGTCACCAGATCTCGTTGAGGACCAGAGGGGTACCAGAATCACCTGGTACAGGTGACATCCAGATGGAGACCAGAGTCACCAGTTCAGGGTGAGGCCAAGAGAGGTTCCAGAGTCATCATGTCCATGTGAGGCCGTCTTGGGGACCATGGTAAACAGGTCTACTGGAGGTCAAGGTGTGGAACACGGTAAGCAGGTCAAGGTGAGTCCCCGGTGGTGACAAGTGTCACCACGTCCAGGTGAGGCCGAGGTGGGGACCAGAATCACCAGGTACAGGAAAGGCCCTTGAAAGAACCTGGGTCAACAGTTCGAGGTCAGGCGCAGGTGGCAACCAGGGTCAGCAGGTCCTAGTCAGGCCAAAGTGGGGTTTCACAGTCACTAGGACACGGTGAGACCCAGAGGGGGACCAGAGTCCACCAGGTCAGGTGAGGTCCAGTTGTGGAACAAAGTCACCGGGGCCCAATTTACCCAGTTGAGGACCATGGTCAACAGGTCCAGGTGAGGCCCAGATGGGGACCGGAGTCCCCAAATACAGGTGATGCCCAGGTGGGGACCACAGTCACCAGATCCAGGGTAGTCTCAGGTGCAGACCAGAATCACCAGGTCCAGGTGACGTGCAGGTGGCACCACACTCACCAGGACCCGGTGAGGTCCTGGTGGGGATCAGAGTCACGAAGTACAGAGAAGCTAGAAATACTGCAGCCACCAGTCCACATGATGACCATGTGGGAACGAGAATCACCAGTACAGGTGAGGACCAGGTGGGGATACCGACTCACCATGTCCAGGTGAGACCCAGGTGGGAACCAGTGTCACCATGTCCAGGTGTGGCCCAGGTGAAGACCAGTGTTAATAGGTCCGGCTGGGTCACTGTTAGTGAACAGTGTACCATATTCTGATGCTACCCAGGGGGGTACCAGAGACACCAGGTCCAGGTGAGGCCCAGGTGGGACCGGAGAAATGAGGTCCAGTTTAATTCCCGATTGGAACCACAGTCACCAGGTCAGGTGAGGCCATGCTTAGGATCAGAGTCACCAGGTACAGGTGAGGCACAGGTGGACACAGAGTCACCTGTACAGAAGAGGCCAAAGTCAGGACCAGAGTTACCAGGAATCAGGTCAGTCCCAGTGGGTATACAGAAACCATGTCCCAATGATGCCCAAGGTAGAACCAGAGTCACCAGGTCCATCGAGGCGCAGGTGGGGAGAATATTCACTAGGTCCAGGTGAGGCCCAAATGAGGACCAGACTCACCAGGTCTAGTTGAGGCCTTGAGGGGTACCAATTCCCCTTGTCTAGGGGATATCCAGATGGGGGACCAGAGTCACCATGACAGGGCTGAGGCCCAGAGGGGATCCAGAGTCATCATGTCCAGGTGAGGTTCAGGTGTGGAACAGAGTAATCCAGGTCATAATGATCCACAGGTGAGGACCAGAGGATCACCAGATCTGGGTGAGGCCCAGTTAGGAGCAGAGTCACAATTTCCAGGTGAGGCCAAGAAGGAGTCCACAGCAATCAGGTGCAGGTAGGGAACAAAGTCACCAGGACTGGGGTGAGGCCCAGATGGGGACCAGATTCAACAGGTCCAGGTGATTCCCAGGTGGTGACCAGAGTTACCAGTTCCGGGTGACCACCAGGTAGGACCAGATTCACCAGGTCCAAGTGAGGCCCACGTGGGACCTGTGTCACCAGGTATGGGTGAGTCCCATGTGGCATCCCCACTCACCAGGTCCACGTGACGCCAACCTGCAGGCCATGCAGAGGAACCGTGTCCCGATGATGCCCAGGTAGGGACCACAGTTACCAAGTCAAGAAGAGGCCAACCTGCAGACCATTATGTGGAACCATGTCTCGATGTTGCCCATGTAGGGACCAGAGTCACCAGGTCCAAATGAGGCCCAGATGGAGCATATTCACTAGTCCAGGTGAGGCTCATTTGAGGACCAGAGGTCACCAGATCTGGTTGAGGCCCAGAGGGTACCAGAATCCCCTGGTCCAGGTGACATCCAGATAGGGACCAGAGTCCACCAGTTCCAGGTGAGGCCAAGAAAGAGTCCACAGCAATCACGTCCACGTGGGGAACAAAGTCACCAGGACTGTGTGAGACCCAGACGGGGACCAGAGTCACCAGATCCAGGTGTAGCCCAGGTTGGGACCAGAGTCACTAGGTCCAGAAGAGGCCCAGGTGAGGACCAAAGTTACCAGGTACACGTGAGGCACCGGTGGGGATCACAGGCAACAGGTTCATGTGAGGCCGGCTTGGGGACCATGGTCAACAGGTCTACTTGAGGCCCAGGCGTGGAACACAGTAACCAGGTCCACGTGAGTAACCGGTGGTGAAAAGAGTCACCACGTCCAGGTGAGGCCCAGGTGGGGACCAGGTTCACCAGGTTCAGGGGAGGCCCTTGAAAGAACCAGAGTCAACAGTTCTACGTCAGTTGCAGGTGGCAACCAGGGTCAGCAAGTTCAAGTCAGTACAATGTGGGGTTCACAGTCACTAGGGCACGGTGAGACCCTGAGGGGGACCAGAGTCACCTGGTCCAGGTGAGGTCCAGTTGTGGAACACAGTCACCGGGTCCCAATTCTGAACAGTTGAGGACCATGGTCAACAGGGCCAGGTGAGGCCCAGATGGGGACCGGAGTCCCCAAATCCAGGTGGAGACCCCAGTCACCAGATCCAGTGTAGTCTCAGGTGCAGACCAGAATCACCAGGTCCAGGTGAGGTGCAGGTGGCAACCACACTCACCAGTTCCCGGGGAGGCCCTGGTGGGGACCAGAGTCACGAGGTACATGAGAAGCTAGAAACACTGCAGCCACCAGGTCCACATGATGTCCATGTGGGAACGAGAATCACCAGTTACAGGTGAGGACCAGGTGGGGATCCGACTCACCATGTCAAGGTGAGACCCAGGTGGGAACCAGTGTCACCATGTCCAGGTGTGGCTCAGGTGAAGACCAGAGTTAATAGGTCCGGATGGGTCACTGTTAGTGAACAGTGTAACCATATCCTGATGCTACCCAGGTGGGGAACAGAGATATCAGGTTCAGGTGAGGTCCCGATGGGAACCACAGTCACCAGGTGAGGCATGCTTAGGATCAGTCACCAGTTACAGGTTAGGCCCAGGTAGAGCCAGAGTCACCTGGTACAGAGAGGCCAAAGTCATGGCAGAGTTACAAGGATCAGGTCAGTCCCAGTGGGAACAGAGTAACCATGTCCCCATGATGCCCAGATAGAACCAGCGTCACAGGTCCAGATGAGGCGCAGGTGGGGAGCATATTCACTAGGTCCCGGTGAGGCCCAATTGAGGACCAGAGTCACCAGGTCTTCTTGAGGCCTAGAGGGGTACCATATTCACCTGGTCTAGGTGACATCCAGATGGGGACCAGAGTCACCATGTCAGGGTGAGGCCCAGAGGGGATCCAGAGTCAGCATGTCCAGGTGAGGCTCAGGTGTGGAACAGAGTATCCAGGTCATAATGGTCCACAGGTGAGGACCAGAGTCACCAGATCTGGGTGAAGCCCAGTTAGGATCAGAGTCACAGTTCCAGTTGAGTCCAAGAAGGAGTCCACAGCAATCAGGTCAGGTGGGAAGAAAGTCACAGGACTGGATGAGGCCCAGATGGGGACCAGATTCACAGGTCCAGGTGATTCCCAGGTGGTGACCAGGGTTACCAGTTCCGGGAGGACCAGGTAAGGACAGATTCACCAGGTCCAAGTGAGGCCCACGTGGGGACCTGTGTCACCAGGAATGGGTGAGCCCAGTGGTAACCCCACTCACCAGGTCCGGTGAGCCAACATGCAGGCCATGCAGAGGAACCGTGTCCCGATGATGCCAGGTAGGGACCAGAGTTACCAGTCCAGGTGAGGCCAACCTGCAGACATGCAGTGGAACCATGTCCCGATGTTGCCCACGTAGGTACCAGAGGGACGAGCTCCAAATGAGGCCCAGATGGAGAATATTCACTAGGTCCAGGTGAGGCCCAGTTGAGGACCAGAGTCACCAGATCTGGTTGAGGCCCAGAGGGGTACCAGAATCCCCTGGTCCAGGTGACATACAGATGGGGACCAGAGTCACCAGGTCAGGGTGAGGCACAGAGAGGTTCGAGAGTCATCATGTCCAGCTGAGGCTCAGCTGTGGAACAGAGTCACCAGGTACCAATGATGCCCAGGTGAGGACCAGAGTCACCAGATCTGGGTGACGCGCAGATAGGATCAGAGTCACTAGGTGAGGCCAATAAAGAGTCCACAGCAATCAGGTCCAGGTGGCGAACAAAGTCACCAGGACTGCGTGAGGCCCAGATGGGGACGATTTACCAGGTCCAGGTGAGGCCCAGGTGGTCACCAGAGTCCCCGGTTCTGAGAGAGGACCAGGTAAGGACCAGATTCACCAGGTCCAAGAGGCCCGTGTGGACCTGAGTCACCAGTATGGGTGAGGCCCAGGTGGCAACCCCACTCACCATGTCCAGGTGAGGCCAGCCTGCAGGCCAGAGTCACCAGATACACGTGAGGCCCTAGTGGGGACGAGTCACTAGGTAAATGTGAGTCTACAAGAACACCACAGTCACCAGGTCCAGGTTGGTTCATGTGGGAACTGGAGTCACCAGGTCCAGCTGACACCCAGTTGGGGACGACAGTCACCAGGTCCAGATTGAGGCCTAGGTTGGGGTACGAGAGTCATCAGGACCAGTTGAGGCCAAAGTGTGCAGCAAAGTTATCATGTCCAGGTGAGGCCCAGTGGGGAACAGAGTAACCATGTCCCATTGATGCCAAGTGGGAAAAGAGTCGCAAGGTCCAGACGAGGCCTAAGTGAAGAGTAGATTCACCAAGTCCTGTTGAGGCCCAGCTGAGGACCAGTGTCCCCAGCTCCGGGTGTGTCACCCGGTTCTGGTGATATCCAGGTGAGGACCAGTGTCACAAGTCAGGGTGAGGCCCAGAGGGGGAACCAGAGTAACCAGTTTAGTTTGAGGCCCAGAATGGGACCAGAGGTCCCTGGTCAAAGTGAGGCCTACGTGTGGAATAGAGTATCCAGGTCCCAATGATGCCTGGGTGAGGACCAGAGTTACTAGGGCCATGCCGGCCCAGATGGGGAAGAGAAGCAATAGGTCCTGTTGAGGCATAGAATAAGACCACTGGTGAATAAGTCACCAATATCAGGTGAGCCCCTTGTGGGAACCAGAGCCACTCTATCCAGCTGAGTCCCAGGTCCACGTGAGGCCCACGTGAGGACCAGATTCATCAGGTCGAATTGAGGCATAGCTGGGGACAAGTGTCACCGGGTCTGGGTACGGCCTAGGTGGGGCAAGATTCAGCAGTTCTGAGTCAAGTCAAAGTGGGGACGAGAGACACCAGGTCCATGTGAGGCCAAACTGAGGACTAGAGTCACCAGATCCAGGTGAAGTCCATGTTGGAAGAAAGTCACCAGGTCCAGGAGAGGTCCAGGTGTGTACAAGAGTCACCAGATCCAGGTGAAGTCCCGGTGGGGAACAGAGTCACCAGATCCAAGTGAAGCCCAGGTGGGGACCAGAGTCACTAGGTCCAGATGAGGCCCAGGTGAGGACCAGAGTTTCCAGGTACACGTGAGGCCCCGGTGGGGATCAGCGGCAACAGGTCCATGTGCGGCCGGCTTGGGGTCATGGTCAACAGGTCTACTTGAGGCCCAGGTGTGGAACACAGTACCAGGTCCAGGTGAGTACCCGGTGGTGACAAGAGTCACCACGTCCAGTGAGACCCACGTGGGAACCAGGATCACCAGGTACAGGGAGGCCCTTGAATGAACCAGAGTCAACAGTTCGAGGTCAGGCACAGGTGGCAACCAAGGTCAGCAGGTCCAAGTCAGGCCAAAGTGGGTTTCAGAGTCATTAGGGCACGGTTAGACCCCGAGGACCAGAGTCACATGGTCCAGGTGAGGTCCAAGGTTAGACCCGGAGGCGGAACAGAGTCACATGGTCCAGGTGAGGTCTAAAGTCACCGGGTCCCAATTTTGCACAGTTGAGGACCATGGTCAACAGGGCCAGGTGTGGCCCAGATGGGGACCGGAGTCCCCAAATCCAGGAGAAGCCCAGGTGGAGACCACAGTCACCAGATCCAGGGTAGTCTCAGGTGCAGACCAGAATCACCAGGTCCAGGTGAGGTGCAGGTGGCAACTACACTCACCAGGTCCCGGTGAGGCCCTGGTGGGGACCAGAGTCACGAGGTACATGAGAAGCTAGAAACACTGCAGCCACCAGGTCCACATGATGTCCATGTGGGAACGAGAATCACCAGTTACAGGTGAGGACCAGGTGGGGATCCGACTCACCATGTCCAGGTGAGACCAGGTGGGAACGACTGTCACCATGTCTAGGTGTGGCCCAGGTGAAGACCAGAGTTAATAGGTCCGGCTGGGTCACTGATAGTGAACAGTGTAACCATATCCTGATGCTACCCAGGTGGTAACCAGAGACAAAAGTTCCTGGTGAGGCCCAGGTGGAACAGAGATATGGGTCCAGGCGAGGTCCCTATGGGAACCACAGTCACCAGGTCAGGTGAGGCCATGCTTAGGATTTGAGTCACCGGTTACAGGTGAGGCCCAGGTGGAGCCAGAGTCACCAGGTCCAGATGAGGCAAAGGTGGGGAGCATATTCACTACGTCCCGTTGAGGCCTAGTAGAGGTCCAGAGTCACCAGGTCTAGTTGAGGCATAGAGGGGTACCAGATTCACCTGGACTAGGTGCCTTCCAGATGGGGACCAGAGTCACCATGTCAGGGAGAGGCCCAGAGGGGATCCAGAGTCATCATGTCCAGGTGAATCTCAGGTGTGGAACAAAGTATCCAGGTCATAATGGTCCACAGGTGAGGACCAGAGTCAACAGATCTGGGTGAGGCCCAGTTAGGATCAGAGTCAACAGTTCCAGGTGAGGCTAAGAAGGAGTCCACAGCAATCAGGTCCAGGTGGGGAAAAAAGTCACGAGGACTGGGTGAGGCCCAGATGGGGACACAGATTCACCAGGTCCAAGTGATTCCCAGGTGGTGACCAGAGTTACCAGATTCACCAGGTCCAGGTGATTCCGAGGTGGTGACCAGAATTACCAGATACACCAGGTCCAAGTCAGGCCCACGTAGGGGCCTGTGTCACCAGGTATGCGTGAGGCCCAAGTGGCAACCCCACTCACCAGGTTCAGGTGAGGCCTACCTGCAGGCCATGCAAAGTAACCAGGTCCCGATAATACCAAGGTAGGGACCAGAGTTCCCAGGTCCAGTTGAGGACAACCTGCAGGCCATGCAGTGGAACCAGGTCCCCATGATGCCCAGGTAGGGACCAGAGTAACCAGGTCCAAATGAGGCCAAGATGGAGCATATTCACTAAGTCCAGCCGAGTCCCAGTTGAGGACCAGAGACACCAGATCTGTTGAGCCCTAGAGGGGTACCAGAATCACCTGGTCCAGGTGACATCCAGATGGGGACCAGAGTCACCAGGTCAGGTGGGTGAGGCCCAGAGAGGTTTCAGAGTCACCATGTCCAGGTGTGGCTCAGGTGTGGAACAGAGTCACCAGGTACCAATGATAACCAGGTGAGGACCAGATTCACCAGGCCTGAGTCACTCGCAGAGAGGATAAGAGTCACCAGTTCCAGGTGAGGCCAAGAAAGAGTCCAAAGCAATCAGCTCCAGGTGGGGAACAAAGTCACCAGGACTGGGTGAGGCCCAGATGGGGACCAGATTCACCAGGTCCAGGTGATTCCCAGGTGGTGACAAGGGTTACCTGTTCCGGGTGAGACCAGGTAAGGACCAGGTTCACCAGGTCCAAGTGAGGCCCACGTGAGACCTGTGTCACCAGGTATGGGTGAGGCCCAGATGGCAAGCCCACTCTCCAGGTCCAGGTGAGGCCTATCTGCAGGCCTTGCAGAGGAACCGTGTCCCGATGATGCCCAGGTAGGGACCAGAGTTACGAAGTCCAGGTGACGCCAACCTGCAGGCCATGCGAGGAACCGTGTCACGATGATTCCCAGGTAGGGACCAGAGTTACCAGGTCAAGAAGAGGCCAACCTGCAGACCATTATGTGGAACCATGTCCCGATGTTGCCCACGTAGGGACCAGAGTCACCAGGTCCAATGAGGCCAGATGGAGCATATTCTAGGTCCAGGTGAGGCCCAGTTGAGGACCAGAGGCCCCAGATCTGGTTGAGGCCCAGAGGGTACCTGATTCACTGGTCTAGGTGACATCCAGATGGGGACCGAGTAACCATGTCAGGGTGAGGCCCAGGTGGATCCAGAGTCATCATGTCCAGGTGAGGCTCAGTGTGGAACAGAGTATCCAGGTCATAATTGTCCACAGGTGAGGACCAGAGTCAACAGATCTGGGAAAGGCCCAGTTACGATCAGTTACCACTTCCAGGTGAGGCCAAGAAGGTGTCCACAGCAATCAGGTCCAGGTGGGGAACAAAGTCACCAGGTCTAGGTGATGCCCAGGTGTGACCACATTTACCAGTTCCGGGTGAGGACTAGGTAGGACCAAATTCACCAGGTCCAAGTGAGGCCCACGTGGGGACCTGTGTCAACAGGCATGGGTAAGACCCAGGTGGGAACTCCACTCACCTGGTCAAGATGAGGCCTACCTGCAGGCCATGCTGAGGAACCATGTCCCGATGATGCCCAGGTAGGGACCAGAGTACCAGGTCCAGGTGAGGCAAACCAGCAGGCCATGCAGTGGAACCATTTCCAGATGATGCCCAGTGAGTGACCAGAGTCACCAGGTCCAAATGAGGCCCAGATGGAGCATATTCACTAGGTCCAGCTGAGGCCCAGTTGAGGACAAGAGTCACCAGATCTGGTTGAGGCCTAGAGGGGTTCCAGAATCCCCTGGTCCAGGTGACATCCAGATGGGGACCAGATCACCAGGTCAGGGTGAGGCCCAGAGAGGTCCAAGAGACATCATGTCCAGTTGAGGCTCAGGTGTGGAACACAGTAACCAGGTACCAATGATGCCCAGGTGAGGACCAGAGTCACCAGGTCTCGGTGACGCACAGATAGGATCAGAGTCACCAGTACCAAGTGAGGCCAAAAAGAGTCCAGAGCAATCAGTTCCAGGTGGGAAACATAGTCACCAGGACTGGGTTAGGCCCAGATGGGGACCAGATTGACCAGGTCCACGTGAGGCCCAGGTTGTGACCAGATTCCCCGGGTCTGGGAGACCAGGTAAGGGCCAGATTCACCAGGTCCAAGAGGCCCACGTGCAGACTGAGTCCAGGTATGTGTGAGGCCCAGGTGGCATCCCACTAACCAAGTCCAGGTGAGGCCAACCTGTAGGCCAGAGTCTCCAGATCGAGGTTAGGCCCTAGTGGGGACCGGAGTCACCAGGTAAATGTGAGTCTACAAGTACACCACAGTCACCAGGTCCAGGTGTGGTTCATGTGGGAACGAGAGTCACCAGGTCCAGGTGAGACCCACGTGGGGACACAGTCTCCAGGTCCAGATTGAAGCCTCGGTTGGGGGACCAGGGTCATCAGGACCAGTTGAGGCCAAAGTGCGGAGCAAAGTTATCATGTCCATGTGAGGCCCAGGTGCGGAACAGAGTAACCATGTCCCATTGTTGCCAGGTGGGAAAAGAGTCACAAGGTCCAGACGAGGCCTAAGTGAGGAGTGATTCACCAGGTCCTGTTGAGGCCGAGTTGAGGACCAGTGACCCCAGCTCCGGGTGAGTCCCGAGGGGGACCAGAGTCACCCGGTTCTGGTGATATCCAGGGGGGGACCAGAGTCAGCACGTCAGGGTGAGGCCCAGAGGGGACGAGAATCACTAGGTCCAGGTGAGGCCCCGATGTGGAACTCAGAAACCAGATCCCATGATATCCATATGAGGACCTGAGTCACCAGATCCAAGAAGGTCCCGTGGGAACCAGTCACCTCGTCCAGGTGAGGCCCAGGTGGGAACACATCACCAGGTCCAGGTGAGGACCAAATATGGATCAGAGTCATTGTGTTCCAGGTGAGGCCAGATGGAGACCACAGGAACCAGGTCCAGGAGAGCCCCATATGAGAACCAGAGCCACCAGATCCAGGTGAGGTCCAGGTGGGACCACACTCACAAGGTCCTGGTGAGGTGCAGGTGGCAACAGGATTCACCAAGTCCAGGTGAGACCCAGGTGGCGACCAGTCACCAATCCAGGTGCGGACCAGCTAAGGACCAGATTCACCAGGTCCAAGTGAAGCCCAAGGGTGACCAGAGTCACCAGGTAAGGGTGAGGCCCAGAGGGGATACCAGAGTAACCAGTTTAGTTTGAGGCCCAGAATGGGACCAGAGGTCCCTGGTCAAAGTGAGGCCCAGGTGTGTGAATAGAGTATCCAGTTCCCAATGATTCCAGGGTGAGGACCAGAGACACTAGGGCTATGCAGGCCCAGATGGGGAACAGAATCACTAGGTCCGGTGAGGCATAGAATAAGACCACAGTCACCAGTATCAGGTGAGCCCCTTGTGGGAACCAGAGCCACTCTATCCAGCTGAGTCCCAGGTCCATGTGAGGCCCACGTGAGGACCAGATTCATTAGGGCAAATTGAGGCATAGCTGGGGACAAGAGTCACCAGGTCTGGGTGCGGCCTAGGTGGGGCAAGATTCAGCAGTTCTGAGTTAGGTCAAAGTGGGGACGAGAGAAACCAGGTCCAGGTGAGTCCAAACTGAGGACCAGAGTCACAATCCAGGTGAGGTCCATTTTGGAAAGAGAGTCACCAGGTTCAGGAGAGTTCCAGGTGGGACCAGAGTCACCAGATCCAGGTGAAGTACAGGAGGGGACCAGAGTCACCAGATCCAGGTGAAGCCCAGGTGGGGACCAGAGTCAATAGGTCCAGATGAGGCCCAGGTGAGGACCAGAGTTACCAGGTACACGTGAGGCCCCGGTGGGGATCAGAGGCAACAGGTCCATGTGAGTCCGGATTGGGGACCATGGTCAACAAGTCTACTTGAGGCCCAGATGTGGAACACAGTAAGCAGCTCCAGGTGAGTACGCGGATGTGAATGTGTCACCACGTCCAGGTGAGTCCCAGGTGGGGACCAGGATCACAAGGTACAGTGTAGGCCCTTGAAATTACCAGAGTCAAGAGTTCGAGGTGAGGCGCAGGTGGTAACCAGGGTCAGCAGGTCCAAGTCAGGGCAAAGTTGGGATTACGGTCACTAGGGCGCGGTGAGACCCAGAGGGAGACCAGAATCACCTGGTCCAGGTGAGGTCCAGTTGTTGAACACAGTCACCGGGTCCCAATTTTGCCCAGTTGAGGACCATGGTCAACAGGGCCAGGTGAGGCTCAGATGGAGACCGGAGTCCCCAAAGCAGGTGAAGCCCAGGTGGGGACCATAGTCCCAGATCCAGGGTAGTCTCAGGTGCAGACCAGAATGACCAGGTCCACTTGAGGTGCAGGTCGCAACCATACTCACCAGGTCCCTGTGAGGCCCTGGTGGGGACCAGAGTCACGAGGTGCATGAGAAGCTAGAAACACTGCAGCCACCAGGTCCACATGATGTCCATGTGGGAACGAGAATCACCAGTACAGGGAGGACCAGTTTTGGATCCGACTCACCATGTCCAGGTGAGACCAGGTGGGAACCAGTGTCAACATGTCCAGGTGTGGCCCAGGTGAAGACCAGAGTTAATAGGTCCGGCTGGGTCACTGTTAGTGAACAGTGTAACCGTATCCTGATGCTACCAAGGTGGGTTCCAGAGACACCATTCCTGGTGAAGCCCAGTTGGGACCAGAGACATGAGGTCCAGGTGCGGTCCCGATGGGATCCACAGTCACCAGGTCAGGTGAGGCCATGCTTAGGATCAGAGTCACCAGTTACCGGTGAACCCAAGGTGGATCAGAGTCACCTGGTACAGAAGAGGCCAAATCAGGACCAGAGTTACCAGGATCAGGTCAGTCCCAGTGGTGGAATACAGTAACCATGTCCCGATGATGCTCAGGTAGAACCAGAGTTACCAGGTCCAGATGAGGCACAGTTTGGGGATCATATTCACTAGGTCCCGGTGAGGCCCAGTTGAGGACCAGAGTCACCAGGTCTAGTTGACGCCTAGAGGGGTACCAGATTCACCTGGTCTAGGTGACATCCACATGAGGACCAGAGTCACCACGTCAGGGTGAGGCCCAGACTGGATCCAGAGTCATCATGTCCAGGTGAGGCTCAGTTGTGGAACAGAGTATCCAGTTCATAATGGTCCACAGGGGAGGACAAGAGTCAGCAGATTGAGTTAGGCCCAGTTAGGATGAGAGTCACCAGTTCCAGGTGAGGCCAAGAAGGAGTCCACAGCAATCAGTTCCAGTGGGAACAAAGTCATCAGGACTGGGGAGGCCCAGATGGGGACCAGATTCACCACTGTCCAGGT